>NC_053027.1:534938623-535100332 GCF_003073215.2 Triticum urartu | reverse complement strand
GTACATAGCTGCTTCAGAAGTAGCAAATGAAGGAGTCTGGATGAAGGAGTTCATATCCGATCTAGGTGTCATACCTAGTGCATCGGGTCCAATGAAAATCTTTTGTGACAATACTGGTGCAATTGCCTTGGCGAAGGAATCCAGATTTCACAAGAGAACCAAGCACATCATGAGACGCTACAATTCCATCCGGGATCTAGTCCAGGTGGGAGACATAGAAATTTGCAAGATACATACGGATCTGAATGTTGCAGACCCATTGACTAAGCCTCTTCCAAGGGCAAAACATGATCAGCACCAAGACTCCATGGGTGTTAGAATCATTACTGTGTAATCTAGATTATTGACTCTAGTGCAAGTGGGAGACTGAAGGAAATATGCCCTAGAGGCAATAATAAAGTTATTATTTATTTCCTTATATCATGATAAATGTTTATTATTCATGCTAGAATTGTATTAACCGGAAACATAATACTTGTGTGAATACATAGACAAATAGAGTATCACTAGTATGCCTCTACTTGACTAGCTCGTTCGTCAAAGATGGTTATGTTTCCTAGCCATTGACATCAGTTATCATTTGTTTAACGGGATCACATCATTAGGAGAATGATGTGATTGACTTGACCCATTCCGTTAGCTTAGCACTCGATCATTTAGTATGTTGCTATTGCTTTCTTCATGACTTATACATGTTCCTATGACTATGAGATTATGCAACTCCCGTTTACCAGAGGAACACTTTGTGTGCTACCAAACGTCACAACGTAACTGGGTGATTATAAAGGTGCTCTACAGGTGTCTCCGATGGTACTTGTTGGGTTGGCGTATTTCGAGATTAGGATTTGTCACTCCGATTGTCGGAGAGGCATCTCTAGGCCCACTCGGTAATGAACATCACTTAAGCCTTGCAAGCATTGCAACTAATGAGTTAGTTGTGGGATGATGTATTACGGAACAAGTAAAGAGACTTGCCAGTAACGAGATTGAACTAGGTATTGAGATACCGACGATCGAATCTCGGGCAAGTAACATACCGATGACAAAGGGAACAACGTATGTTGTTATGCGGTTTGACCGATAAAGATCTTCGTAGAATATGTGGGAGCCAATATGAGCATCCAGGTTCCGCTATTGGTTATTGACCGGAGACCTGTCTCGGTCATGTCTACATAGTTCTCGAACCCATAGGGTCCGCACGCTTAAATTTTGATGACGGTTATATTATGAGTTTATGAGTTTTGATGTACCGAAGGTTGTTCGGAGTCCCGGATGTGATCACGAACAAGACGAGTAGTCTCGAAATGGTCGAGACATGAAGATTGATATATTGGAAGCCTATATTTGGATATCGGAAGTGTTCCGGGTGAAATCAGGATTTTACTGGAGTATCGGAGGGGTTACCGGAACCCCCCGGGGGTTTAATGGGCCATAGTGGGCCTTAGTGGAGAAGAGGAGGGGCGGCCAGGGCAGGCCATGCGCCCCTCCCCCTCTAGTCTGAATTGGACAAGGATGGGGGGCCTTTCCTTCTTCTCCTCTTCCTCCTTCCCCCCTTCTCCTAATCCAACAAGGAAGGGAGGGAGTCCTACTCGGCTACTCCCAGTGGGAGTAGGACTCCTCCTGGCGCGCCTCCTCCTGGCCGGCCGCACCTCCCCCCTTGCTCCTTTATATACGGGGGCAGGGGGCACCCTAGAGACACAACAATTGATCCGTTGATCTTTTAGCCGTGTGCGGTGCCCCCCTCCACCATAGTCCACCTCGATAATACTGTAGCGGTGCTTAGGCGAAGCCCTGCGTCGGTAGAACATCATCATCGTCACCATGCCGTCGTGCTGACGAAACTCTCCCTCAACACTCGGCTGGATCGTAGTTCGAGGGACGTCATCAGGCTGAACGTGTGCTGAACTCGGAGGTGCCGTGCGTTCGGTACTTGATCGGTCAGATCGTGAAGACGTATGACTACATCAACCACGTTGTGCTAACGCTTCTGCTTTCGGTCTACGAGGGTACATGGACAACACTCTCCCCTCTCGTTGCTATGCATCACCATGATCTTGCGTGTGCGTAGGAATTTTTTTGAAATTACTACGTTCCCCAACATGAACTCCTTCATCCAGACTCCTTCATTTCCTGCTTCCAAAGCAGCTATGTATTCCGCTTCACACGTAGATCCTGCCACGACGCTCTACTTCAAACAGCACCAACTGACAGCTCCACCATTCAAAATAAATATGTATCCGGTTTGTGACTTAGAGTCATCCAGATCAGTGTCAAAACTAGCATCGACGTAACCATTTACGATGAGCTCTTTGTCACCTCCATAAACGAGAAACATATCCTTGGTCCTTTTCAGGTACTTCAGGATGTTCTTGACCGATGTCCAGTGATCCACTCCTGGATTACTTTGGTACCTCCCTACCAGACTTATGGCAAGGCACACATCAGGTCTGGTACACAACATAGCATACATGATAGATCCTATGGCTGAGGCATAGGGAATGACTTTCATTTTCTCTCTACCTTTTGCAGTGGTCGGGCATTGAGTCTGACTCAATTTCACACCTTGTAACATAGGAAAGAGCCCTTTCTTTGACTGATCCATTTTGTTGGTGTACAAAAGTAGGGGCTCTCCTTTTGACCCCTTTACTTGTTCTCGGGCAGTTAGAGCCATGGCCGCGGCCACACTAAGCAGGGCAGAAGGAGGGAGCCGGAGCACAAGACAAACAAAGCAACGCCAAGACCAGAGACACGAAGAACAGAGGGGCAAAGCAGGTCCCCCTGGGAAGGCCCTTGTCGGGGCGGCCTCGGCGGCCCCGGCAGGAACCTTGCCGGGGCAACTTGCCCAAGCACCAGCAGGACGAGCCACCCTTGAGCCCACGGCTTTCAATGTAGTCAACCACGTTAAGGCAAGGGCTCGGGAGGCACCTCCTTGGTGGTATGCAGATCTTCGTCAAGATCATGAACACACAAGATCAGATGAGAACCAGAAGATGGCGACCCTTGGCGGGATTCTAGCCGAGGAGATCCACGAGACCCCTGGCAAGCGCCTTGCCGGGGACGACTGCAACGCCACGGCAAGACCCTTGCCGGGCCTCCGACAAGGCCCTTGCCGAAGACATCAGCGAGACCACAGGCGTGCCTGCATTGACCAAGACTCCACCAACCGTCCCCAAGCAGCTGCTAGCTCAATCAGCTGGGCAGGCACCTGCGTGGCGACGGGAGGCCTCTATGCCAACTCAGCAAGCACCTGCGTGGTGGCATGCAAATCTTCATGAAGGTTCCACCACCACGCCACCTCAGCTGCCTGCCTGCCTACATGGTGCCACCCGCATCGCTGGCCTGGGCGCGTGTCGAAGCCAGGCGAGGCGGCAACGGACGGGACGGGCTCCGTTCCCGTCCCCAATAAAGCAAGGGGACACCTAAGCGATGCATTAAATGCATCTTGTCCTGTAATACGGGCGATAAGCTCGCAGCACTGTTACCTTTCCACCTCCTGTGTGCCACTGTGGCAACCCCTTTTCTTATAAAAGTAGGCCCGAGGCGACCAGGAGAGGGATTCGGCTTTTCTGAGCACGTTACACCCTGTAGCTAGCTCAAGAACACAAGAACACTCAATACATCCACCAAAGCAGGACTAGGGTTTTACGCATCCTCGCGGCCCGAACCTGGGTAAACGAACCGCGTGCTTCCTGTTAAACTCGCTCTTCGCTCAACCCCGCGCCCCGCCAACCGTAGTAGGGATTCTTGTGATCCCATAGGTGTCGTTTCCCCGACATCTTTTGTGCGCCAGGTAGGGGGCGCAGTTGTGAGAATCGGCTTTAGCAGCTAGTTTAGCGGTTCTTCATCGCCATGGCTCCCAAGAAGAAGACGACCACGGTGATCGGCTCATCAGGAGCCGAACGGCCCGTCCTGACGCAGGCGAGCAGCGGACCGGTCACGGACAGAACCCCGGGCGCGGCCCGCGAGCACCAACGCCGCCCTAGCAGCCAAAGCTTGGTGGGCGACGACGCTCGTGTGCCAGGCAATGAGCCGCACGTCGCCAAATCCAAAGACGGAGTCGGGCCCTCCGCAGGCGGCGCGGGGCCCTCCAAGGATGTCTTCGCACCGCCTGTGGGCGGCACGGCGGCTTCGAAGACACCCACTCTGGAGCCCACGGCACGCTCCTCTCAGGCTACGCGCGACGAACGGCGTCACCCCACTGAAGACCCCGGGCGCCGCCACGGGAAGAGTCCCGTACATCACTCGTGGGACGCAGAAGACATGCACGCTCGCCAAGGCACTGGTGAAACCGGCATGCAACCGCAGGGCCGTGATAGAGCTCCTTCTAACGTGGTTAGAAGTCGAAGCGCGTCGCGGTCCCCGCAGGTTTCGCCACCACCGGCGCCAGCAGAGGCCTTAGCGCGCGCAGTTGTTCCTCGACTTCCCTCCTACTGCAGGGAATCTCGACAAATGGAGAGCTACCAATCGGAGTCTCATCGATGTCTCCAACAAGGACGAGCCAAGGCCAGCGGGGCCCTTGGGCCGACGCTCCGATGGAGCACCACGTGCCAGCGGCAGGAGGACCGGTGGTGCTGCGGTTACAGCGCACTCTCCTCCTCCTCGCCAGGGGCCACGGACGTCAATCCGTCGTGACGATGCGTGTGATAACATTTCCATAGCATCGTCCGACCCACGGACCCACCGCGACCAACGCCAAGTCCTCCGGGAGCGAACCCATGAAGACGCTCGAACCACCATCAAGCGTCGGCGCGAAGCGCACCACCAATCGGATAGGCGAGCAGGGCCCACTGTGGAGCACCCAGCGCCGGTAATCCCTGGAGGTTTGCCTTACGAGGTAGGCTGTCCGGCTTTTGCCCGTGACCTGCAGAGGTTCCAGTGGCCCACTCACCGCATGTTCAAGCCCGACATCGGCGACAAGTACAACGGCAAGACCCACCCGTCGGAGTTCCTCAGCATCTACACGATCGCGATGCAGGCTGCTGGAGCTCGCGACAATAAGGTGCTTGCCAATTACTTCCCGTTGGCACTTAAACCCAACGCCATGTCATGGTTGATGCACTTGCCAGTAGATTCCATTTCTTCCTGGTCGGATTTGTGCCATGAGTTTGTTGGCGCCTTTATGGAAGGCCACCAAGCTCATGGCCAGGCGAGCGATTTGCATGCCATCCCCTAGAAAGAAGGCGAAAGCCTGCGCAAGTACATACAGAGATTCAGCCGGGTACAGTACAATATCCCAGATGTTCATCCTGCCGCCATCATCAGCACGTTCCACCAGAACGTACGCAACCACAAAATGCGCAAAGAGCTGGCGATGAACAAGGTAAAAGATGTGGCAGAACTCTACGTTATGGCCGACAGATGTGCCCGGGCTGAAGAGGGAAGGAAGTACCCTGGCAAAGACGCCGGCGTGGAAACCGAATCTTCAGACGAAGATGCTGCCGCCCCGGCAAAGAAGAGCCGGCGCCGTAACAGGAAGCGCAAGGGTAAAACAGTGCTTGCCGTCGAGGGATCTGACGACGCCGGCACCACCAAGAAGACCAAGGCAGACGACCCCGGCAAGGAGATTGCCGGGTGCGTCGCATACCGGGCCTTGGCGGCTGCCGAGAAGCTAGGAAACTCCGACAAGCAATGTTGCAAGATCCGTCGCACCAAAGGCCACGACCTCCAGAACTGCCGACAAGTTGAGTTGCTTGCCGAGAAGCAAAAAGCTGAATATGAGAGGCGGGGCAAGGAGAAGGGCCAGGATGGTGCCGAAGGGTCCGGAAAGAAACGTGACGGCCAAGCAGGCCGCCGCGGCAAGGATAAACAGTAAGAGAGGCCCGCTCAGGGCCGCAACAAGGAGCAAGATGTGACGCCCCTGATTTGACCGTACACTAATCATACACGCAAACGTGTACGATCAAGATCAGGGACTCACGGGAAGATATCACAACACAACTCTACAAATAAAATAAGTCATACAAGCATCATATTACAAGCCAGGGGCCTCGAGGGCTCGAATACAAGAGCTCGATCATAGACGAGTCAGCGGAAGCAACAATATCTGAGTACAGACATAAGTTAAACAAGTTTGCCTTAAGAAGGCTAACACAAACTGGGATACGGATCGAAAGAGGCGCAGGCCTCCTGCCTGGGATCCTCCTAAACTACTCCTGGTCGCCGTCAGCGGGCTGCACGTAGTAGTAGGCACCTCCCGAATAGTAGTAGTCGTCATCAACGGTGGCGTCTGGCTCCTGGACTCCAGCATCTGGTTGCGACAACCAGAAAGAAAGGAAAGGGGGGGGGGGGGGGGGAGAAAGCAACCGTGAGTACTCATCCAAAGTACTCGCAAGCAAGGGGCTACACTACATATGCATGGGTATCAAATGGAATAAGGGTATCATATGTGGACTGAACTGCAGAATGCCAGAATAAGAGGGGGATAACTAATCCTGTCGAAGACTACCCTTCTGGCCACCTCCATCTTGCAGCATGTAGGAGAGAGTAGATGGTAAGTTCACCAAGTAGCATCAAGTAGCATCGTATAGCATAATCCTAACCGATGATCCTCCCCTCGTCGCCCTGTGAGAGAGCGATCACCGGTTGTATCTGGCACTTGGAAGGGTGTGTTTTATTAAGTATCCGGTTCTAGTTGTCATAAGGTCAAGGTACAACTCCAAGTCGTCCTGTTACCGAAGATCACGGCTATTCGAATAGATTAACTTCCCTGCAGGGGTGCACCACATAACCCAACACGCTCGATCCCATTTGGCCGGACACACTTTCCTGGGTCATGCCCGGCCTCGGAAGATCAACACGTCGCAGCCCTACCTAGGCACAACAGAGAGGTCAGCACGCCGGTCTAAATCCTATGGCACAGGGGTCTGGGCCCATCGCCCATTGCACACCTGCACGTTGCGTACACGGCCGGAAGCAGAACTAGCCCCCTTAATACAAGAGCAGGCTTACGGTCCAATCCGGTGCGCGCCACTCAGTCGCTGACGTCACGAAGGCTTCGGCTGATACCACGACGTCGAGTGCCCATAACTGTCCCCGCGTAGATGGTTAGTGCGTATAGGCCAGTAGCCAGACTCAGATCAAATACCAAGATCTCGCTAAACGTGTTAAGTATCCGCGAACACCGACCAGGGCCAGGCCCACCTCTCTCCTAGGTGGTCACAACCTGCCCTGTCGCTCCGCCATGAAGTAACAGTCGGGGGCCGTCGGGAACCCAGGCCCACCTCTATTGGGATGGAGCCACCTGCCCCTTCAGCCCCCATCTCCGAACAGTATCATAAGTAATGTAACAGTATAAGTATATATCATATGCCCGTGATCACCCCCGAAGTGATCACGGCCCAGTAGTATAGCATGGCAGATGGACAAGAGTGTATGGCCACTGATGATAATCTAGCATCCTATACTAAGCATTAGGATTGCAGGTAAAGGTAACAACAGTAGTAGCAAGGACAAGCTATGCATCAGGATAGGATTAACTAAAAGCAGTAACATACTACACTACTCTAATGCAAGCAGTATAGAGGAGAGTAGGCGATATCTGGTGATCAAGGGGGGGGGGGGCTTGCCTGGTTGCTCTGGCAAGAGAGAAGGGTCGTCAACTCCGTAGTCGTACTGGGTAGCAGCGGCGTCAGTCTCGGTGTCTAGCGGAAGAAGAGGGGGGAAGAAACAATGAATACAATGCAAACAGATGCATAACGATGCATGACAAGACAAGTAACGGTGCTAGGGGTGCCCTAACGCGGTATGAGGTGATACCGGTGAAGGGGGGAAACATCCGGGAAGGTATCCCCGGTGTTTCGCGTTTTCGGGCAGAGGAGCCGGAGGGGGAAAGTTACGAGTTCGATAGGTTAGGGAGGTGTGGCGGACGAACGGGTTGCGTATCCGGAATCGTCTCGTTGTTCTGAGCAACTTTCATGTACAAAGTATTTTCATCCGAGTTACGGATTAAAAGATATGATTTTCTAAAGATTTAAATCATTTTCTGATTTTAATTATATATTTAATTCCAATATTATCCAAAACAGTGTGTGATGACGTAGGCATGACATCAGAGTGATGTCAGCAGGTCAACTAGTCGGTTGACCAGTCAAACCAGACAGGTGGGTCCAGTGGGACCCACATGTCATTGTCAAGGGCTTTAATAGAGTTTTAAAACTAACTAAAATGGGTTAATTAGTGGGTGGCCCCAGCAGTCAGTGTCTAATTAGGTTTTAGTTAATTAACTTAATTAATTAGTAGTTTATATATTTGTTTTTATTTGTTTTATGGCATGGGGCCCGCATGTCAGTGGCAGTAGCTGCCACGTCAGCGAAGTTGACTTGGTCAACGTGGCCAGTTGGGGCCCCCAGGCCCACAGGCAGCGACCCAGGGGTGGGGCCCGCCTAGCCACGTCGGCGGACGGTGCCGGAGCGACTCCGGCGACCCAACAGAGGCGGCCCCTCGCCGGAGTTGGCCGGAATCGCGCTACGGGGCACCAAATCGGGCGCGGCCAGGCTCTCTGGAACGGCCTCTTTGCGCCGCGTCCGATGGAGGGGAGCACGACGGCGGGGGTGGCCGGAATGGTCGCCGGCGACGAGCGCGGTGGGCTGCTGTTCGGGCGCGGACGAAGACGGCGACACAGCGCGCTTCAGGGCGAGCGGGAAGGCTAGGGTGGAGCTGCGTGACGCGCTGAGCACAAAGGGCTCGGCCCCGTGACCATTTGGTCACCGGAAGGGCGCCGGCGATGCGCGCAGGCGCCGGCGTAGTCGGGAGCTCGAGGAGAGTGGAGCTGGGGCGAGCTAGCGAAGAAATGGAGAGGTTGGGGAGGATCTACGCGGCATGAGGAGCATAACCCACACGAGCCCATGACCATTTGGTCACCGGAGACTCGTCGGCGACGGGATCCGCGGCGGGGCGCTCGGGTGCTTCGGCGGCAGCTAGCTAGGGCGTGCGAGGGAGCTAACGGAGATGGGCGGGAGATGGGGAGCTCACCATGCGGCATGCAAGATGGCCCTTTGGAGTTTAGTAGCCGGAGAGTCAACGGCGCTCGTCGGAGATGCGTCGGGGATCCGAGGAAGAAGACGAGGTTGGGGCAGCGTTCGATGGTGCTTGGCGTCCTGCGTCTTGACGTGGAGGCGTAGTCGAGGGAGGCGGAGAGAGCGGACGCGTCGGAAGGGCTTGGAGGTCGCGGTGGCCGCGAGTACTATGGCGGCGAGGCCATGGCGGCGCTCGGTTGCGGTAGGGAACGAGGGGGCGAGGTGCGGTGGCTCTGGAGGGGAGTGAGAGGCGCAAGAACCGAGGCGAGCGTGGGGGTGAGTGGGAGGAGAGACCGAGGGGGCGCGGCGTGGCGACCTTATCCCCTCGTCGTTGCCGGCGAGAGGGTGCGGCGGGGACGCGCCCCTATTCCGACCCGGGTCGGGGGAACAGGGAAGGGAGGCGGCAGGGGGAGGCGGGCCGGTTCGGTCGGATGGGCCAGGTGGGTTAGCTGGGCCAGATGGCCCAGGGGGGTTTGGGGGGGTTTTCCTTTCTCTTTCTTTCTTTCTTTTCTTTATTTTTTATTTTCTGTTTTATTTCATTTTAAAGTATTTAGTCTTTTACTAAAAATGTGTTTTCTGCACCATAATTACCTTTGTAATATTTGGCGTCCACCGAACATTTTTGTTTCAATTTTGAAAACTTTTATTGTCGACATTAATTTTAAATTTGAATTTGACGCGGTTTGAACTAATGGACGTTTAGCAACAGCAATCGGGATGACGTGGCATGATTAGCGTGGGATTACTGTAGCTTAATTATCCGGGCATCACACAGGAAGACGATGATCACGAAGAGGACGACGAGTCTGGCGACCAGGAGTTTCAGAAAGCTACAGAGGCTATGTGTGTTGATGATGGTGCCTCGCTGCATACTTCTCACCGCCAGCTCAAGCAGTGGGCGCGTGAGATTACAGCGACGGAACCGTCGTTCGATGCCCAAAAACTACTAAAGTGGTCCAGCACGCCCATCATCTTTGACACTCAGGACCACCCTGATCGCACAACTGCGGTCGGGTGTCTGCCGTTGTTGGTTTCACCAACAATACGCAACCTCAAGGTGACAAAGATGCTGGTTGACGGCGGGGCCGGTCTAAACTTGATCTCGCCTGCTGTGATCAAGAGGTTGCAGATTCCTGACGGGGACCTCGAAGAAACAGGCACGTTTCAGGCGATCAACCCGGAAGGAGCCAACCAAAGGGGAAGGTCACGTTGCCCGTGACGTTTGGAAGTGATCTAAATTACAGGACGGAGAGGATCGTCTTTGATGTTGCCAAGATCCCCTTACCTTACAACAGGATCCTTGGCCGCCCAGCGCTGGCCAAGTTCATGGCGGCATCACACTATGCCTACAATACACTGAAGATGCCTGGGCCAGTGACGATCATCACCGTCCCCTCTGACAAGAAAGATGCACTGATTTGCGCCGACCAACTCTACCAGGAAGCAGTTGCAGCATCCGCTGCCGCCAAGGCACTTGCTCCTGCCACTGAAGCTCCAGGAGGGAAGAAGAAGACCGGTAAGACCTCTAGCACCCACTCCGGCAAGCGCACCTCTTTGGAGTGTAGTGCTCTCATCGAGGACGTGGCAGAGAGCTCCACCGGCAAGAGCAAGAAATCCAAAGCCACGGCGCCAGAAACCAAGAAGGTGTCTGTCAAGGAGGATGGCACGGGAGGGGCTTTCACCATAAGCTCCACCCTTGACAGCAAATAGGAAGATGCGCTCGTCACCTTCTTGCGGGCGAATGTCGATGTGTTTGCATGGCAAGCATCCGACATCCCCGGCATTCCTAGGGAGGTGATTGAGCACCACCTTGCTGTCTGCCCTCATGCGCGACCCGTCAAGCAGAAGGTCAGAAAGTAGGCTTTGGAACGACAAGAGTTCATCACAGAGGAGATCCGGAAATTGTAAGCAGCGGGCTTGGTGAGGGGAGTGCTCCATCCGACGTGGTTGGCCAACCCGGTGGTGGTGCGCAAAGCAAATGGGAAGTGGAGGCTGTGTATTGACTACACGGATATCAATAAGGCTTGTCCTAAAGACCCCTTCCCATTGCCGCGCATCGACCAGATTGTTGACTCCACGGCCGGGTGTGATCTGTTATCATTCCTCGACGCCTACTCCGGCTACCACCAGATCTTCATGACGAGAGAAGACGAAGAGAAGACAACATTCATCACCCCATGTGGTACGTATTGCTTTATACGAATGCCTTCCGAGTTGAAGAGTGCTGGCTCGACGTT
The DNA here is from genome assembly GCF_003073215.2 of Triticum urartu. Lineage (NCBI taxonomy): Eukaryota > Viridiplantae > Streptophyta > Magnoliopsida > Poales > Poaceae > Triticum > Triticum urartu. Next base: position 535,089,081 of record NC_053027.1, on the reverse strand, counting down.
TGCAAGGGCAGTCCAAATTGGTTTTGAACCCCAGCTCCATAGAAATATGGAGGCTTATATGGATGACATAGTGGTCAAAACCAAGGATGGGATGATCCTCATACCAGATTTGGAAGAAACGTTTGCGAACCTACGCAAGATCAACCTCAAGCTGAACCCTGAGAAGTGTTTCTTCGGTGTTCCGTCCGGCAAGATTCTCGGGTTCTTTGTGTCACAGCGTGGGATCGAGGCGAACTCAGACAAGATCAAGGATATCGAGCAGATTGAGGCGCCCAGGCGGATCAAGGATGTGCGTCGGCTTGCTGGCTGCGTTGCCGCCATGAGCAGATTCATCTCCAAGTCCGCCGAGCGCGCCCTCCCCTTTTTCAAGATTTTGAAGAAGGCGGGCCCGATGGAGTGGACCCTAGAGGCTGAAGCAGCATTGCAGGATTTGAAGAAATACCTCTCCTCCATGCCAATACTAGTTGCGCCTAAACCACAAGAACCGTTGCTGCTATCCTTAGCGGCAACAAACCAAGTGGTCAGTGTTGCACTAGTAGCGCAGAGAGAGGTTGGCGCCGAAGTGATAGCGACAACAGAGCCTGGTGCCATTGGTGCAGAAACGACACAGCCGGTTGAAGTGTTGCCGAAGAAGAAGATGATGCAGCACCCGGTCTACTTTGTTAGCTCCCTCTTGCAGGGGGGCTAGATCAAGGTACTCCGATGTGCAGAAACTGCTCTTCGGCCTCCTTATGGCCTCGAGGAAGCTGCATCATTAGTTCCAAGCACACGAGATAACCGTCGTCACCCGCCTCCCTTTGCAACGGATACTGCATAATCCAGATGCAACTGGAAGGATTGTGGAGTGGGCACTGGAGCTGTCTAGCTTTGGCCTTAAATTTGAGAGTACTTCGACGATTCAAAGCAGAGTCTTGGCGGAGTTCATCGCGGAATGGACCACGACACCCGACAAAGAAGTTCAAGAGACTGCTCTCCTCGGCAAGGAGGCGAGTTGCGACTGGATCATGTACTTTGACGGGGCTTTCTCGCTGCAAGGCGCCGGTGCTAGTGTACTACTTGTTGCACCCACCGAAGAGCACCTCAAGTACGTGGTCCAAATGCACTTCCCCAGGGAGACGTCGACGAACAACACTGCTGAGTACGAGGGATTGCTTGCTGGTCTCAGGATCACGGCGGACCTCGGAATCAGGAAACTCATCGTTAGGGGTGACTCGCAGCTTGTCGTCAAGCAAGTCAACAAGGATTACCAGAGCCTGTTGATGAAAGCCTACGTAGATGAAGTGAGGAAGCTGGAAGAGCGTTTTGATGGTATATAGGCGGAGCACATTCCCCGAGCGGAGAACAACATCGCCGACTACCTGTCAAAACACGCTGCCCTCAAGCTACCTGTGGAACCATGTACCTTTGTGCTTCGACTAACTCAGCCATCCGTTGAACCATCAACAGAGCAGAACAAGCGGAGGAAATCAGGGCCCGACAAGTACTTTCCCACCAAGCTCCCCGGAGCCGCCGGTAAGGATGTTGCCGGAGATGCTGAGCCGGCCCTGGGATGACTGGCTCCGGCAAAGCGCCAAGCTCTTGCCATGGAGGCGGCCACCCCCGTGGCGAAATAAATGCCTTTAATCCTTGCCGTTGAGCCTCAGGCTCCGGCATGGGCACAACATATCGTCCAATTCCTCCAAACAGGGGAGCTTCCTAAGGAGCAGGAAGAAGCGGAGAAAGTAGCCCGTCGGTCTGCTATGTATCAGTTCGTCGATGACGTCCTATACAGAAAAGGACCGAATGGTGTGAAATTGAAGTGTATTCCCCGGGAGGAAGGACTGGGGCTGTTGGCGGAAATACACAGAGGCATATCTGGATCCCACATAGGGTCAAGAGCCCTGGCCGGCAAGGCATTCCGGCAGGGTTTTCTTCTGGCCCACTACCCTCCAGGATGCAACGACACTAGTAACTAAGTGTGAAGCATATCAGTTCCATTCAAAGAAGCTTCATCAACCAGCTCAAGCCCTTCAAACAATTCCTCTCTACTGGCCATTTTCAGTCTAGGGGCTCGACATACTGGGCCCCTTCCCCCGTGCTGTCGGGGGCTTTGAGTACTTGTACGTTGCAATCGACAAGTTCACAAAGTGGCCGGAGGTGGAGGCGGTGAGAAAGGTGACAGCCGTCAAGTTCTTCAAGAGAGTAGTTTGCCGTTTTGGTGTACCCAACAGGGTCATCACCGACAATGGCACACAGTTCACAAGCCGCACCTTCATGTAGTACATCCAAGACCTTGGCAACAAGGTCTGTTTTGCTTCCGTTGCTCACCCACGAAGCAATGGCCAAGCTGAGAGGGCAAACGCTGAAGTGTTGCGAGGCCTGAGAACGAAGACCTTTGATAGGTTGCATCAGAGCGGAAGGCGTTGGATTGATGAGTTGCCGACAGTTCTTTGGTCAATCAGAGTGATGCCAAATCGAGCCACCGGCCAGACACCCTTTGCCCTGGTATACGGCCAGAAGCAGTTCTCCCCACAGAACTCATATACGGGTCACCTCGAGTGCTTGCTTACGACGAGCTTGAGCAAGTGCAATTGCAGCAAGATGACGCAACGCTCCTTGAGGAAGATCGTCTTCGGGCGGCTATGAGAGCAGCGCGCTACCAGCAAGCCTTGCTCCGCTACCATAGCCGCAAGGTTCATGCCCGAAGCTTTGAGGAAGGCGACCTTGTTCTTCGGCGCGTTCAATCAGCCAAGAATTCCAACAAGTTGACGCCGAAGTGGGAGGGCCCTTATCGGGTAATACGAGTCACCAGGCCCAGCGCAGTCCACCTGGAGACCGAAGATGATGTTCCAGTGAGCAACTCCTGGAACATCGAGCATCTCCGCAAGTTTTACCCACAAAGCGCGGCTTGCCGGGCCCCCCGGCAAGCCACCTTTTGTACAAGCCTTGCCGGCAAGGCATGTAACCCTTTGTACAAAGCCAGGCGCAGACCCTGAGCATAAATAAATGAAGCGCTGGCGCCCTAAGTTATAGCATGCATGCTAGGTTGAGTCTCCCCCTTGGTTAGGGTTGATAGTGCTTAGCAGCGACTAACCCCCGGCCTAGAGGTCGAGTATGCATATTTCTGTCCTCTTTGATTCGCAGGGCACGTGGATACTTCTGCCAAGCCACTTGAAAAAAAGAGAACGGGCCGGCGCTCCGGCCCCGGCAAGCCAAAGTTGCCAGGGGCTGAAGATACAAGGACCCGGCCCCGGCAAGCCAAGGTTGCCGGGGGCTGCAAACTCAGATAAGTCCTTCATCTCCTGCCGTGCATTTCTGTATGAATTGGGGCGTATGAAACCTCGTTTATTTCCGGAATACCGTGCTCCCCTCTAACCTGTGCCCAAGAATAAACCCCTGGGCCGGAATTTGGTTGTAGCCGTGGTAGGAAGGTAACGAACGAGGGGCCTAACTCTACTTCACCACTGCCTCCGCCAAAAGCGCGAGAATGGTCAACCGAAGTGAGGGAGATGGCAAGGCCTGTTGCCGGGCGTCAGTGTTTATCTTAAAAATAACAAGGACTCGTTCCTTGGCATGGGCCTCGCTCACGCACAAAGAACCCGGCAAACACCCCTTTTCATTAAAAACATCCCATACAGGTACAGTTCATACAGAATGAAAAACACGAGCAAGGGGGTTACAAGCTTTAAATCCTACTAAGGCCCGAAGGCTTACAAACTAAAAAGAGATAAGGTGCCCGTAACCCCTTTCTTGTCCCTCTCCTCAGGAGACAGAGAAAGATGGTGAAAGGGCAAAAGGGGCGCCTAGGCGAGGTACGAGCAGCAAAAGGCACCAGGAGAATATCCCGGTGGCCACCCCGACGAGAGGCTGGTGATGATGATGATGGGGTAAGAGCTGGAAGACGAGGCGGCAGGACCGGCAATACGCGACGAAGGCGTCGGTGCCCGCGTACTCCGAGTTGACGGCCCGCCATCCGCCTTCTTCGCCTTCCCCGGGCCTCCTACACCAGCCGCCCAAGGAGGCAACCCCGAGAAGTTCAAGGGGCCCGGTGTAGATGCTGTTGTTGCCGACGCTGCCCCGGGACGGCAGGTCTGACACCTAGTCGGACCCGTCATCCTCCCGCCTACTACTCTCGGTCGTCGATGTCGCTGTCCTCCTCGTCACTCTCGCTCGAGGAGGAATCTTCATCGTCGGAGGAGCTCTCCACACAACACTTAAGGCGAGTTCCAAGATCTCCGAAGACCGTGCTGGAGAGTACGCCGCCCTCCATTAACTTGAAGTAGAGGACGAGCCCCACCGTCAGGCTATGGATGCGAGCAAACGTCTTCCATCCACGACGGAGATACATCACATGCGGAGCGGGGAAGTCGACGCCGACCCGCGTACCACCGGTCCCGCAGCCCCTCATGTGCAATCTGAGGGTCTGGGGCGGATCGACCTCCATCTCCTCAGCAAAGGGAGTGGGGAGACGGAGACGACGACGCAGTGGCCGGCGCAGCCTGATGAAGAACTCGCGGGGCCGGTCCCCGACATGGCCCTCCATCGCAGGAGGCACCATTGGCGGAAGCACGGCCGCCGCACCGCCTCGTCCTCCTCTCCCCCGACCACCACGGCGACCTCGGCCACGCCCGCTCCCTCTTCCTCTCGTGGCTGGCTCCGCCGCCACAGGTTCAGGGGAGGGAGGGATGTGCTGGCGAGCAGCAGCCCTCGTCGCCACCGTCTAAGGGCCCGCGCCTCCTCTCGCCATGACAGGTGGAAGGAACAAGCGGAGAGGAAGGAAGATGAATGCTGAAGGAATGTGGGACGACGCCCTCCTCCCCTCCTCCTTATAAAGAGACGGAGTCGAGGCTCGGCCGCCCCACTCTGCCAATCCAGCCATCGGAGGCACAGGGAATCCGGACCGACCTGCCGGCCCAATCAGCAACGGCCCGGTTTCCCGCCTCCTACACTCGCATGAATGACGCGTGGCGAGCGAGCAGGGTCAAAAAGACGGGTGAGAGAACCGTCCCCCGCCCTGTGATCGGTGGGGCACGGACGCCCTGAAGCCCACGACCCGGGTCGTCTCAGTAAATGAGCCGCGCCTCCACGCTTCCCTCTTTACGGGGAAGGCGCGAGGCGCCTCTTTATTGCAATGTGACGCATGCATGCGGAAGCCACCCCACGCATGCCCCCCACATCACGCACGATCCTCCACGACGCGCGTTCAACGCGGGTCATGGGGACGCGCAGCGGACAAAAAGTTACTGCAGGGAAAATCCGCCCCACCTGCCCGCGCACCGTTCTGGGCCTGGCCCAACAACGTGTCGTGCTTATGTGTGGCCCAAACCCGGGGGCTCCTATCGGTGTACAAAAGTAGGGGCTCTCCTTTTGACCCCTTTACTTGTGCTCGGGCAGTTAGAGCTATGGCCGCGGTCACACTAAGCAGGGCAAAAGGAAGGAGGCGGAGCACAAGACAAACAAAGCAACGCCAAGACCAGAGACACAAAGAACAGAGGGGCAAGCAGGTCCCCCCGGCAAGGCCCTTGCCGGGGCGGCCTCGGCGGCCTCGGCAAGAACCTTGCCGGGGCAACTTGCCCAAGCACCAGTGGGACAAGCCACCCTTAAGCCAACGGCTTTCAACATAGTCAACCACGTTAAGGCAAGGGCTCGGGAGGCACCTCCTTGGTGGTATGCAGATCTTCGTCAAGATCATGAACACACAAGATCAGATGAGAACCAGAAGACGGCGACCCTTGGCGGGATTCTAGCCAAGGAGATCCACGAGACCCCTGGCAAGCGCCTTGCCGGGGACGACTGCAACGCCACGGCAAGACCCTTGCCGGGCCTCCGGCAAGGCCCTTGCCGAAGACATCAGCGGGACCACAGCCGGGCCTGCATCGACCAAGACTCTACCAACCGTCCCCAAGCAGCTGCTAGCTCAATCAGCTGGGCAGGCACGTGCGTGGCGATGGGCGGCCTCTACGCCAACTCATCAAGCACCTGCGTGGTGGCATGCAAATCTTCATGAAGGCTCCACCACCACGCCAGCTCAACTGCCTACCTGCCTACATGGAGCCACCCACATCGCTCGCCTGGGCGCGTGTCGAAGCCAGATGAGGCGGCAACGGACGGGACGGGCTCCGTTCCCGTCCCCGATAAAGCAAGGGGACACCTAAGCGATGCATTAAATGCATCTTGTCCTATAATACGGGCAATAAGCTCGCAGCACTGTTACCTTTCCACCTCCTATGTGCCACTGTGGCAATCCCTTTTCTTATAAAAGGAGGCCCGAGTCGACCAGGAGAGGGATTCGGCTTTTCTGAGCACGTTACACCCCGTAGCTAGCTAAGGAACACAAGAACACTCAATACATCCACCAAAGCAGGACTAGGGTTTTACGCATCCTCGCGGCCCGAACCTGGGTAAACGAATCGCGTGCTTCCTGTTAAACTTGCTCTTCACTCAACCCCACGCCCCGCCAACCGTAGTAGGGATTCTTGTGATCCCATAGGTGTCGTTTCCCCGACACATTTTGAACTTTTTCAAAACTTTGTCAAGGTATGTGCTTTGTGAAAGTCCTATTAAGCGTCTTGATCTATCTCTATAGATATTGATGCCCAATATATAAGCAGCTTCACCGAGGTCTTTCATTGAAAAACTTTTATTCAAGTATCCTTTTATGCTATCTAGAAATTCTATATCATTTCCAATCAACAATATGTCATCTACATATAATCTTAGAAATGCTATAGAGCTCCCACTCACTTTCTTGTAAATACAAGCTTCACCAAAAGTCTGTATAAAACCATATTCTTTGATCACCTCAGCAAAGCGTATATTCCAACTCCGAGATGCTTGCACCAGTCCATAGATGGATCGCTGGAGCTTGCACACTGTGTCAGCACCTTTAGGATCGACAAAACCTTCTGGTTGCATCATATACAACTCTTCTTTAAGAAATCCATTAAGGAATGCAGTTTTGACGTCCATTTGCCAGATTTCATAATCATAAAATGCGTCAATTGCTAACATGATTCGGACGAACTTAAGCATCGCTACGGTTAGAAAGTCTCATCGTAGTAAACTCCTTGAACTTTTCGAAAACCTTTTGCGATAAGTCGAGCTTTGTAGACCATAACATTACCATCAACGTTAGTCTTGTTCTTGAAGATCCATTTATTCACTATGACTCGCCGATCATTGGGCAAATCCACCAAAGTCCACACTTTGTTCTCATACATGGATCCTATCTCATATTTTATGGACTGAAGCCATTTATCGGAATCTGGGCTCATCATAGCTTCTTCATAGTTCGTAGGTTTGTCGTGGTCTAGTAACATGACTTCCAGAATAGGATTACCGTACCACTCTGGTGCGGAAGATACTCTTTTGACCTATGAGGCCCAGTAGTAACTTGATTTGAAGTTTCATGATCATCATCATTAGCTTCCTTGCTAGTTGGTGTAGGCATCACGGGAACGGATTTCTCTGATGAGCTACTTTCCAATTTGAGAGAAGGTAAAATTACCTCATCAAGTTCTACTTTCCTCCCATTCACTTCTTTCGAGAGAAAATCCTTCTCTAGAAAGTTTCCATTCTTGGAAACAAAGATCTTGCCCTTGGATCTGTGGTAGAAGGTGTACCCAATTGTTTCCTTAGGGTATCCTATGAAAACGCACTTCTCTGATTTGTGTTCAAGCTTATCAGGCTGAAGCCTTTTGACATAAGTGTCGCAACCCCAAACTTTAAGAAACGACAGCTTAGGTTTCTTGTCAAACCATAGTTCATACGGTGTCGTCTCAACAGATTTAGACGGTGCCCTATTTAACGTGAATGCAGCTGTCTCTAATGCATAACCCCAAAATGATAGTGGTAAATCGGTAAGAGACATCATAGATCACACCATATCTAATAAAGTACGGTTATGACGTTTGGACACACCATTACGTTGTGGTGTTCCAGGTGGCGTGAGTTGTGAAACTATTCCACATTGTTTTAAATGAAGGCCAAATTCGTAACTCCAATATTCGCATCTGTGATCAGATCGTAGAAACTTTATTTTCTTGTTACGATGATTCTCCACTTCACTCTGAATTCTTTGAACTTTTCAAATGTTTCAGACTTGTCTTTCATTAAGTAGAGATACCCATATCTTCTCAAATCATCTGTGAAGGTCAGAAAATAACAATACGTGCCACGTGCCACGTGCCTCAACACTCATCAAACCGCATACATCGGTATGTATTATTTCCAATAAGTCATTGGCTCACTCCATTGTTCCGAAGAACGGAGTTTTAGTCCTCTTGCCCATGAGGCATGGTTTGCAAGTATCAAATGATTCATAGTCAAGTGATTCCAAAAGCCCATCTGCATGTAGTTTCTTCATGCGCTTTACACTAATATGACCTAAACGGAAGTTCCACAAATATGTTGCACTATCATTATCAACTTTGCATCTTTTGCCATCAATATTATGAATATGTGTATCACCACAATCGAGATTCAACAAAAATAGACCACTCTTCCAGGGTGCATGACCATAAAAGATATTACTTGTATAAATAGAACAACCATTATTCTCTGATTTAAATGAATAACCGTCTCGCACTAAACAAGATCCAGATATAATGTTCATGCTCAATGCTGGCACCAAATAACAATTATTCAGGTCTAAAACTGACCCCGAAGGTAGATGTAGAGGTAGCCTGCCAACGGCGATCACATCGGCCTTGGAACCATTCCCGACGCGCATCATCACCTCGTCCTTAGCCAATCTTCGTTTAATCCGTAGCTCCTATTTCGAGTTACAAATATGAGCAAAAGAACCAGTATCAAATACCCAGGCGCTACTACGAGCATTAGTAAGGTACACATCAATAACATGTATATCAAATATACCTTTTTTCACTTGTCCATCCTTCTTATCCGCCAAATACTTGGGTCAGTTCCGCTTTCATTGACCAGTCCCTTTGCAGTAGAAGCACTTAGTTTCAGGCTTGGGTCCAGCTTTGGGCTTCTTCCCGGGAGTGGCAACTTGCTTGCCATTCTTCTCGAAGTTCCCCTTCTTTCCCTTGCCCTTTTTCTTGAAACTAGTGGTCTTGTTAACCATCAACACTTGATGCTCCTTCTTGATTTCTACCTCCGCAGCTTTGAGCATTGCGAAGAGCTCGGGAATTGTCTTCTCCATCCCTTGCATATTATAGTTCATCACGAAGCCTTTATAGCTTGGTGGCAGTGATTGAAGAACTCTGTCAATAGCACTATCATCTGGAAGATTAACTCCCAGCTGAGTCAAGTGATTATGATACCCAGACATTTTGAGTATGTGTTTACTGACAGAACGGTTCTCCTCCAGCTTGCAGCTATAGAACTTGTTGGAGACTTCATATCTCTCAACTCGGGCATTTGCTTGAAATATTAACTTCAACTCCTGGAACATCTCATATGGTCCATGACGTTCAAAACATCTTTGAAGTCCCGATTCTAAGCTGTAAAGTATGGCACACTGAACTATCGAGTAGTCATCAGGTCGAGCTTGCCAGACATTCAAAACATCAGCATCTGCTCCTGCAGCAGGCCTTCCACCTAGCGGTGCATCAAGTACATAATTCTTCTGTGCAGCAATGAGGATAACCCTCAAGTTAAGGACCCAGTCCGTGTAGTTGCTACCATCTTCTTTCAACTTAGTTTTCTATAGGAACGCATTAAAATTCAAGGGAACAGTAGCACGGGCCATTGATCTATAACATAAATATGCAAAAACTATCAGGACTAAGTTCATGATAAATTAAGTTCAATTCATCAAATTACTTAAGAACTCCCACTTAGATAGACATCCCTCAAGTCATCTAAATGATACGTGATCCAAATCAACTAAATCATGTCCGATCATCACGTGAGATGGAGTAGTCATAAATGGTGAACATCTCTACATTGATCATATCTACTATATGATTCACGTTCGACCTTTCGGTCTCCAGTGTTCCGAGGCCACGTATGTACATGCTAGGCTCGTCAAGTTTAACCTGAGTATTCCGCATGTGCAAAACCGTCTTGCACCCCTTGTATGTGAATGTAGAGTCTATCACACCCGATCATCACGTGGTGTCTCAACACGACGAACTGTCGCAACGGTGCATACTCAGGGAGAACACTTATACCTTGAAATTTTAGTTAAGGGATCATCTTATAATGCTACCGCCGTACTAAGCAAAATAAGATGCATAAAAGATAAACATCACATGCAATCAAAATATGTGACATGATATGGCCATCATCATCTTGTGCTTTTGATCTTCATCTCCAAAGCATCGTCATGATCTCCATTGTCACCGGCTCGACACCTTGATCTCCATCGTTGCGTCATGGTCGTCTTGCCAACTATTGCTTCTACAACTGTCGCTAGCGCATAGTGATAAAGTGAAACAATTACATGGTGTTTGCATTTCATACAATAAAGAGACAACCATAAGGCTCGTGCCGGTTGCCGACAACTTTTACAAAACATGATCATCTCACACAAAAACGTATATCACATCATGTCTTGACCATATCACATCACAACATGCCCTACAAAAACAACTTAGACGTCCTCTACTTTGTTGTTGTAAGTTTTACGTGGCTGCTACGGGCTTCTATCAAGAACCGTTCTTACCTACGCATCAAACCACAATGGTGTTTCGTCAAGTTTGTTGTTTTAAGTTTTAACCTTCTTCAAGGACCAAACACAGTCAAATTCAATTTAACTAAAGTAGGAGAAACAGACACCCGCCAGCCACCTTATGCAAAACTAGTTGCATGTCTGTCGGTGGAACCGGTCTCATGTGCGTGGACATGTAAGGTTGGTCCGGGCCGCTTCATCCCGCAATATCGCCGAATCAAAGTAAGACTTTGGTGGTAAGAAGTATGACTATCACCGCCCACAACTCTTTGTGTTCTACTCGTGCATATCATCTACGCATAGACCTGGCTCATGATGCCATTGTTGGGAATCATTGCATGGACAACAACAAAAATTCTATGCACACGCAATGATCTATCCATGGAGATGCATAACAACGAGGGGTAGAGTGTATCTAAATACCCTCGTAGACCGTAAGCGGAAGCGTTTCACAATGCGGTTGATGCCGTCGAACTTTCTTCGTGCTCCACCGGTCGAGTAATGAACGTCGACACCTCCGAGTTCTGCACACGTTCAGCTCGGTGACATCCCTCGTGTTCTTGATCCAGCAAGATGTCAAGGAAGTAGATGAGTTCCGTCAGCGCGACGGCATGGTGACGGTGCTGGTGTAGTGATCCTCGCAGGGCTTCGCCTAAGCACTGTGAGAATATGACCGGGGGTGTAAACTATGGAGGAGGGCGCCGCACACGGCTAACAATTGATGTTCTGTGCTCTAGGTGTTAGGGAACGTAGTAATTTCAAAAATGTACCTACGCACACGCAAGATCATGGTGATGCATAGCAATGAGAGGGGAGAGTGTTGTCTACGTACCCTCGTAGACCGAAAGCGGAAGCGTTAGCACAACGCGGTTGATGTAGTCGTACGTCTTCACGATCCGACCGATCAAGTGCCCAACGCACGGCACCTCCGAGTTCAGCACACGTTCAGCCCGATGACGTACCTCGAACTCCGATCCAGCCGAGTGTTGAGGGAGAGTTTCGTCAGCACGACGTCGTGGTGACGATGATGATGTTCAACCGACGCAGGGCTTCGCCTAAGCACCGCTACAGTATTATCGAGGTGGACTATGGTGGAGGGGGGCACCGCACATGGCTAAAAGATCAAACGATCAATTGTTGTGTCTATGGGGTGCCCCCCCGCCCCCGTATATAAAGGAGCAAGGGGGTGTGGCCGGCCTAGAGAGGGGGCGCGCCAGGAGGAGTCCTACTCCCACCGGGAGTAGGACTTCCCCCCTTTTCCTAGTTGGATTAGGACTTGGGAGGGGGAAAGAGGTGGAGGAGAAGAAGGAAGGGGGGCGCCGCCCCCCTCTACTTGTCCTATTCGGACTAGGGGGGAGGGCGCGCGGCCCAGCCCTGGCAACCTCTCCTCTCTCCCGCACAGGACCACTAAGGCCCAATAAGTCCCTGGGGGGTTCCGGTACCTCCCGGTACTCCGGTAAAATCCCGATTTCACCCGGAACACTTCCGATATCCAAACATAGGCTTCCAATATATCAATCTTTATGTCTCTACCATTTAGAGACTCCTCGTTATGTCTGTGATCACATCCGGGACTTTGAACAACCTTCGGTACATAAAAACATATAAACTCATAATATAACTGTCATCGACACGTTAAGCGTGCGGACCCTACGGGTTCGAGAACTATGTAGACATGACCGAGACACGTCTCCGGTCAATAACCAATAGCGGAACCTGGATGCTTTGGCTCCCACATATTCTACGAAGATCTTTACCGGTCAAACCGCATAACAACATACGTTGTTCCCTTTGTCATCGGTATGTTACTTGCCCGAGATTCGGTCGTCGGTATCTCAATACCTAGTTCAATCTCGTTACTGGCAAGTCTCTTTACTCGTTCCGTAATACATCATCCCGCAACTAACTCATTAGTTGCAATGCTTGCAAGGGTTAAGTGATGTGCATTACCGAGAGGGCCCAGAGATACCTCTCCGATAATCGGAGTGACAAATCCTAATCTCGAAATACGCCAACCCAACAAGTACCTTCGGAGACACCTTTAGAGCACCTTTATAATCACCCAGTTACGTTGTGACGTTTGGTAGCACACAAATTGTTCCTCCGGTAAACGGGAGTTGCATAATCTCATAGTCATAAGAACATGTATAAGTCATGAAGAAAGCAATAGCAACATACTAAACGATCGTGTGCTAAGCTAACGGAATGGGTCATGTAAACCACATCATTCTCCTAATGATGTGATACTGTTAATCAAATGACAACTCATGTCTATGGCTAGGAAACATAACCATCTTTGATCAACGAGCTAGTCAAGTAGAGGCATACTAGTGACACTCTGTTTGTCTACGTATTCACACATGTATTATGTTTCCGGTTAATACAATTCTAGCATGAATAATAAACATTTATCACGATATAAGGAAATAAATAATAACTTTATTATAGCCTCTAGGGCATATTTCCTTCAGTCTCCCACTTGCACTAGAGTCAATAATCTAGATTACATAGTAATGATTCTAACACCCATGGAGCCTTGGTGCTGATCATGTTTTGCTTGTGGAAGAGGCTTAGTCAACGAGTCTGCAACATTCAGATCCGTATGTATCTTGCAAATTTCTATGTCTCCCACCTGGACTAGATCCCGGATGGAATTGAAGCGTCTCTTGATGTGCTTGGTTCTCTTGTGAAATCTGGATTCCTTCGCCAAGGCAATTGCACCAGTATTGTCACAAAAGATTTTTCATTGGACCCGATGCACTAGGTATGACACCTAGATCGGATATGAACTCCTTCATCCAGACTCCTTCATTTGCTGCTTCCGAAGCAGCTATGTACTCCGCTTCACATGTAGATCCCGCCACGACGCTTTGTTTAGAACTGCACCAACTGACAGCTCCACCGTTCAATGTAAACACGTATCCGGTTTGCGATTTAGAATCGTCCGGATCAGTGTCAAAGCTTGCATGAACGTAACCATTTACGATGAGCTCTTTGTCACCTCCATAAACAAGAAACACATCCTTAGTCCTTTTCAGGTATTTCAGGATGTTCTTGACCGCTGTCCAGTGATCCACTCCTGGATTACTTTGGTACCTCCCTGCTAGACTTATAGCAAGGCACACATCAGGTCTGGTACATAGCATTGCATACATGATAGAGCCTATGGCTGAAGCATAGGGAACAACTTTCATTTTCTCTCTATCTTCTGCAGTGGTCGGGCATTGAGTCCTACTCAACTTCACACCTTGTAACACAGGCAAGAACCCTCTCTTTGCTTGATCCATTTTGAACTTCTTCAAAACTTTGTCAAGGTATGTGCTTTGTGAAAGTCCAATTAAGCGTCTTGATCTATCTCTATAGATCTTAATGCCCAATATATAAGCAGCTTCATCGAGGTCTTTCATTGAAAAACTCTTATTCAAGTATCCCTTTATGCTATCCAAAAATTCTATATCATTTCCAATCAGCAATATGGCATCCACATATAATATCAGAAATGCTACAGAGCTCCCACTCACTTTCTTGTAAATACAGGCTTCTCCAAAAGTCTGTACAAAACCAAATGCTTTGATTACACTATCAAAGCGTTTATTCCAACTCCGAGAAGCTTGCACTAGTCCATAAATGGATCGCTGGAGCTTGCACACTCTGTTAACTCCCTTTGGATCGACAAAACCTTCCGGTTGCATCATATACAACTCTTCTTCCAGAAATCCATTCAGGAATGCAGTTTTGACATCCATCTGCCATATTTCATAATCATAAAATGCAGCAATTGCTAACATGATTCGGACAGACTTAAGCATCGCTATGGGTGAGAAGGTCTCATCATTGTCAATCCCTTGAACTTGTCGAAAACCTTTTGCAACAAGTCGAGCTTTGTAGACAGTAATGTTACCGTCAGTGTCAGTCTTCTTCTTGAAGATCCATTTATTCTCAATTGCTTGCCGATCATCGGGCAAGTCAACCAAAGTCCATACTTTGTTCTCATACATGGATCCCATCTCAGATTTCATGGCCTCAAGCCATTTTGCGGAATCTGGGCTCACCATCGCTTCTTCATAGTTCGTAGGTTCATCATGGTCTAGTAACATGACTTCCAGAACAGGATTACTGTACCACTCTGGTGCAGATCTTACTCTGGTTGATCTACGAGGTTCAGTAACAACTTGATCTGAAGTTCCATGATCATCATCATTAACTTCCTCACTATTTGGTGTAGGTGTCACAGTATCAGATTTCTGTGATGAGCTACTTTCCAATAAGGGAGCAGGTACAGTTACCTCATCAAGTTCTACTTTCCTCCCACTCACTTCTTTCGAGAGAAACTCCTTCTCTAGAAAGGATCCATTCTTAGCAACGAATGTCTTGCCTTCGGATCTGTGATAGAAGGTGTACCCAATAGTCTCCTTTAGGTATCCTATGAAGACACATTTTTCCGATTTGGGTTCGAGCTTATCAGGTTGAAGCTTTTTCACATAAGCATTGCAGCCCCAAACTTTAAGAAACGACAACTTTGGTTTCTTGCCAAACCATAGTTCATAAGGCGTCGTCTCAACGGATTTTGATGGTGCCCTATTTAACGTGAGTGCGGCCATCTCTAAAGCATAACCCCAAAACGATAGCGGTAAATCAGTAAGAGACATCATAGATCGCACCATATCTAGTAAAGTACGATTACAACGTTCGGACACACCATTACGCTGTGGTGTTCCGGGTGGCGTGAGTTACGAAACTATTCCGCATTGTTTCAAATGTAGACCAAACTCGTAACTCGAATATTCTCCTCCACGATCAAATCGTAGAAACTTTATTTTCTTGTCACGATGATTTTCAACTTCACTCTGAAATTCTTTGAACTTTTCAAACGTTTCAGACTTATGCTTCATTAAGTAGATATACCCATATCTGCTTAAATCATGTGTGAAGGTGAGAAAATAACGATACCCGCCACGAGCCTCAACATTCATCGGACCACATACATCTGTATGTATGATTTCCAACAAATCTGTTGCTCTCTCCATAGTACCAGAGAACGGCGTTTTAGTCATGTTGCCCATGAGGCACGGTTCGCAAGTACCAAGTGATTCATAATCAAGTGGTTCCAAAAGTCCATCGGTATGGAGTTTCGTCATGCGCTTTACACCGATATGACCTAAACAGCAGTGCCACAAATAAGTTGCACTATCATTATCAACTCTGCATCTTTTGGCTTCAACATTATGAATATGTGTATCACTACTATCGAGATTCATCAAAAATAGACCACTCTTTAAGGGTGCATGACCATAAAAGATATTACTCATATAAATAGAACAACCATTATTCTCAGATTTAAATGAATAACCGTCTCGCATCAAACAAGATCCAGATATAATGTTCATGCTCAACGCTGGCACCAAATAACAATTATTTAGGTCTAAAACTAATCCCGAAGGTAGATGTAGAGGTAGCGTGCCGACCGCGATCACATCGACTTTGGAACCATTTCCCACGCGCATCGTCACCTTGTCCTTGGCCAGTGTTCGCTTAATCCGTAGTCCCTGTTTCGAGATACAAATATTAGCAACAGAACTAGTATAGAATACCCAGGTGCTACTGCGAGCTCTAGTAAGGTACACATCAATAACATGTATATCACATATACATTTCTTCACCTTGCCATCCTTCTTATCCGCCAAATACTTGGCGCAGTTCCACTTCCAGTGACCAGTCTGCTTGCTGTAGAAGCACTCAGTTTCAGGCTTAGGTCCAGACTTGGGTTTCTTCTCCTGAGCGGCAACTTGCTTGCTGTTCTTCTTGAAGTTCCCCTTCTTCTTCCCTTTTCCCTTTTTCTTGAAACTAGTGGTATTATTGACCATCAACACTTGATGCTCCTTTTTGATTTCTACCTCCGCAGCCTTTAGCATTGCGAAGAGCTCGGGAATCGTCTTATCCATCCCTTGCATGTTATAGTTCATCACGAAGCTCTTGTAGCTTGGTGGCAGTGATTGGAGAATTCTGTCAATGACGATATCATCCAGAAGATTAACTCCCAGTTGAATCAAGTGATTATTATACCCAGACATCTTGAGTATATGCTCACTGGCAGAACTATTCTCCTCCATCTTGCAGCTATAGAACTTATTGGCGACTTCATATCTCTCAATTCGGGCATACTTTTGAAATATTAACTTCAACTCCTGAAACATCTCATATGCTCCATGATGTTCAAAACGTCGTTGAAGTCCCGGTTCTAAGCCGTAAAGCATGGCACACTGAACTATCGAGTAGTCATCAACACGTGACTGCCAGGCATTCACAATGTCTGCAGTTGCTGGCGCAGGTGGTACACCTAGCGGTGCTTCCAGGACGTAATTCTTCTGTGCAGCAATGAGGATAATCCTCAAGTTACGGACCCAGTCCGTGTAATTGCTACCATCATCTTTCAACTTTGCTTTCTCAAGGAACGCATTAGAATTCAACGGAACAACAACACGGGCCATCTATCTACAAACAACATAGACAATCAAGATACTATCAGGTACTAAGTTCATGATAAATTTAAGTTCAATTAATCATATTACTTAAGAACTCCCACTTAGATAGACATCCCTCTAATCTTCTAAGTGATCACGTGATCCAAATCAACTAAACCATAACCGATCATCACGTGAAATGGAGTAGTTTTCAATGGTGAACATCACTATGTTGATCATATCTACTATATGATTCATGCTCGACCTTTTCAGTCTCAGTGTTCTGAGGCCATATCTGCATATGCTAGGCTCGTCAAGTTTAACCCGAGTATTCTGTGTGTGCAAAACTGGCTTGCACCCGTTGTAGATGGACGTAGAGCTTATCACACCCGATCATCACGTGGTGTCTGGGCACGACGAACTTTGGCAACGGTGCATACTCAGGGAGAACACTTTTATCTTGAAATTTAGTGAGATATCATCTTATAATGCTACCATCAATCAAAGCAAGATAAGATGCATAAAAGATAAACATCACATGCAATCAATATAAGTGATATGATATGGCCATCATCATCTTGTGCTTGTGATCTCCATCTCTGAAGCACCGTCATGATCACCATCGTCATCGGCGCGACACCTTGATCTCCATCGTAGCATCGTTGTCGTCTCGCCAATCTTATGCTTCTACGACTATTGCTACCGCTTAGTGATAAAGTAAAGCATTACAGGGTGATTGCATTGCATACAATAAAGCGACAACCATATGGATCCTGCCAGTTGCCGATAACTCGGTTACAAAACATGATCATCTCATACAATAAAATTTAGCATCATGTCTTGACCATATCACATCACAACATGCCCTGCAAAAATAAGTTAGACGTCCTCTACTTTGTTGTTGCAAGTTTTACGTGGCTGCTACGGGCTTAGCAAGAACCATTCTTACCTACGCATCAAAACCAGAACGATAGTTTGTCAAGTTGATGTTGTTTTAACCTTCGCAAGGACCGGGCGTAGCCACACTCGGTTCAACTAAAGTTGGAGAAACTGACACCCGCCAGCCACCTATGTGCAAAGCACGTCGGTAGAACCAGTCTCGCGTAAGCGTACGCGTAATGTCGGTCCGGGCCGCTTCATCCAACAATACTGCCGAACCAAAGTGTGACATGCTGGTAAGCAGTATGACTTGTATCGCCCACAACTCACTTGTGTTCTACTCGTGCACATAACATCAATGCATAAAACCAGGCTCGGATGCCACTGTTAGGGAACATAGTAATTTCAAAAATTTACCTACGCACACGCAAGATCATGGTGATGCATAGCAACGAGAGGGGAGAGTGTTGTCTACGTAACCTCGTAGACCGAAAGAGAAAGCGTTAGCACAACGTGTTTGATGTAGTCGTACGTCTTCACGATCTGACCGATCAAGTGCCGAACGCATGGCACCTCTGAGTTCAGCACACGTTCAGCCTGATGATGTCCCTCGAACTCCGATCCAGCCGAGTGTTGAGGGAGAATTTTGTCAGCACGACGGCGTGGTGACGACGATGATGTTCTACCGACGCAGGGCTTCGCCTAAGCACCGCTACAGTATTATCGAGGTGGACTATGGTGGAGGGGGGCACCGCACACGGCTAAAAGATCAAACGATCAATTGTTGTGTCTATGGAGTGCCCCTGCCCCCGTATATAAAGGAGCAAGGGGGGTGTGGCCAGCCTAGAGAGGGGGCGCGCCAAGAGGAGTCCTACTCCCACCGGGAGTAGGACTTCCCCCCTTTTCCTAGTTGGATTAGGACTTGGGAGGGGAAAAGAGGTGGAGGAGAAGAAGGAAGGGGGGCGCCGCCTCCCTCTCCTTGTCCTATTCGGACTAGGGGGGAGGGGCGCGCAGCCCAGCCCTGGCCACCTCTCCTCTTTCCCACACAGGCCCACTAAGGCCCAATAAGTCCCCAGGGGGTTCCGGTAACCTCCCGGTACTCCGATAAAATCCCGATTTCACCCGGAACACTTCCGATATCCAAACATAGGCTTCAAATATATCAATCTTTATGTCTCGGCCATTTCGAGACTCCTCGTTATGTCCGTGATCACATCCGGGACTCCGAACAACCTTTGGTACATCAAAACATATAAACTCATAATATAACTGTCATCGAAACGTTAAGCGTGCGGACCCTACGGGTTCGAGAACTATGTAGACATGACCAAGACACGTCTCCGGTCAATAACCAATAGCGGAACCTGGATGCTCATATTGGCTCCCACATATTCTACGAAGATCTTTATCGGTCAGAGCGCATAACAACATACGTTGTTCCCTTTGTCATCGGTATGTTATTTGCCCGAGATTCGATCGTCGGTATCTCAATACCTAGTTCAATCTCGTTACCGACAAGTCTCTTTACTCGTTCCGTAATACATCATCCCGCAACTAACTCATTAGTTGTAATGCTTGCAAGGCTTAAGTGATGTGCATTACCGAGAGGGCCCAGAGATACCTCTCCGACAATCGGAGTGACAAATCCTAATCTCGAAATACGCCAACCCAACAAGTACCTTCGGAGACACCTGTAGAGCACCTTTATAATCACCCAGTTTTGTTGTGATGTTTGGTAGCACACAAAGTGTTCCTCCGGTAAACGGGAGTTGCATAATCTCATAGTCATAGGAACATGTATAAGTCAGGAAGAAACCAATAGCAACATACTAAACGATCGTGTGCTAAGCTAACGGAATGGGTCATGTCAATCACATCATTCTCTAATGATGTGATACCGTTAATCAAATGACAACTCATGTCTATGGCTAGGAAACATAACCATCTTTGATCAACGAGCTAGTCAAGTAGAGGCATACTAGTGACACTCTGGTTGTCTGTGTATTCACACATGTATTATGTCTCCGGTTAATACAATTCTAGCATGAATAATAAACATTTATCATGATATAAGGAAATAAATAATAACTTTATTATTGCCTCTAGGGCATATTTCCTTCACTAGGCGCCCCCTCTCCACACATATATAGAGGTGGGAGGGGGAGGGGAGCAGCCAGGGTGCGCCCCAAGTAGGCCGAATCCTACTTGGGGTCTTCCCCAATTCGGACCCCCTTACCCTAATTGCCGGAAGGAAAAAGGGAAGAGGGAAGAAGAGAAGGAAGGGGGGCGAACCCCCTCTTCTCCTTCTCCTATTCGGCCTCCTGCCATAGGGGGAGGCACGCCACCCCTTGTGGGCTGGTGTGTGATATGTCTCCAACATATCTATAATTTTTGATTGTTCCATGCTATTATATTATCTGTTTTGGATGTTTAATGGGCTTTAATATGCTCTTTTATATTATTTTTGGGACTAACCTATTAACGGAGGCCCAGTGCTAGTTGCTGTTTTTTTGCCTATTTCAGTGTTTCGCAGAAAAGGAATATCAAACGGAATCCAAACAGAACGAAACCTTCGCGAGGATCTTTCTAGGAACAAACGCAATCCAGGAGACTTGGAGTGGAAGTCAGAGACGCAATGAGGTGGCCATGAGGCAGGAGGGCGCGCCTAGGGGGTAGGCGCACCCCCACCCTCGTGGCCCCCTCGTAGCTCCACCGACCTACTTCTTTCGCCTATATATACTCTTATACCCTGAAAACATTCAGGAGAGCCACGAAACCACTTTTCCACCGCCGCGACCTTCTGTACCCATGAGATCCC
Organism: Triticum urartu; assembly: GCF_003073215.2. Lineage (NCBI taxonomy): Eukaryota > Viridiplantae > Streptophyta > Magnoliopsida > Poales > Poaceae > Triticum > Triticum urartu. The sequence goes on along the minus strand of NC_053027.1, from coordinate 535,068,305 downwards.
ATCTTGGGGCCTCTTCCGGCGATCTGCCGGAGGGGGATTCGATCACGGAGGGCTTCTACATCAACACCATAGCCTCTTCGATGATGTGTGAGTAGTTTACCACAGACCTTCGGGTCCATAGTTATTAGCTAGATGGCTTCTTCTCTCTCTCTCTCTTTGGTTCTTAATACAAAGTTCTCCTCGATGTTCTTGGAGATCTATTCGATGTAATACTCTTTTGCGGTGTGTTTGCGGAGATCCGATGAATTGTGGGTTTATGAACTTGATTATCTATGAATATTATTTGGTTCTTCTCTGAATTCTTATATGCATGATTTGATATCTTTGCAAGTCTCTTCGAATTATCGGTTTAGTTTGGCCTACTAGATTGATCTTTCTTGCAATGGGAGAAGTGCTTAGCTTTGGGTTCAATCTTGTGGTGCTCGATCCCAGTGACAGAAAGGGAACCGACACGTATTGTATTGTTGCCATCGAGGATAAAAAGATGGGGTTTATATCATATTGCTTGAGTTTATCCCTCTACATCATGTCATCTCGCCTAATGCGTTACTCTGTTTTTATGAACTTAATACTCTAGATGCATGCTGGATAGCGGTCAATGTGTGGAGTAATAGTAGTAGATGCAGAATCGTTTCGGTCTACTTGACACGGACGTGATGCCTATATTCATGATCATTGCCTTAGATATCATCATAACTATGCGCTTTTCTATAAATTGCTCGGCAGTAATTTGTTCACCCACCGTAATATATGCTATCATGAGAGAAGACACTAGTGAAACCTATGGCCCCCGGTTCTACTTTACATCATATAAGTTTCCGATCTATAATTCTAGTTTACTATTTGTTTTGCAATCTTTATTTTCCAATCTATACAACCAAAAATACCAAAAATATTTATCTTATTATCATTATCAGATCCCACTTTTGCAAGTGACCGTGAAGGGATTGACAACCCCTTTATCGCGTTGGTTGCAAGGTTCTTGATTGTTTGTGCAGGTACTAGGCGATTTGCGTGTAGTCTCCTACTGGATTGATACCTTGGTTCTCAAAAACCGAGGGAAATACTTACGCTACTTTGCTGCATCACCCTTTCCTCTTCAAGGGAAAACCAACGCATGCTAAAGAGGTAGCAGTGTGCTCCCCTCTCATGGCCCATATATCCCCCCGGGGGTTCCGGTAACCCCTCTGGTACTCCGATAAATACTCGATACACTCCGAAACACTTCCGGTGTCCGAATACTATCGTCCTATATATTAATCTTTACCTCTCAACCATTTCGAGACTCCTCGTCATCTCCGTGATCTCATCCGGGACTCTGAACAGCATTCAGTCACCAAATCACATAATTCATATAATACTATATCGTCAACGAACGTTAAGCGTGCGGACCCTACGGGTTCGAGAACTATGTAGACATGACTGAGACACCTCTCCCATCAGTAACCAATAGCGGAACCTAGATGCTCATATTGGCTCCTACATATTCTACAAAGATCTTTATCGGTCAAACCGTTATGACAACATATGTTATTCCCTTTGTCCATCGGTATGTTACTTGCCCAAGATTCGATCGTCGATATCTTCACACCTAGTTCAATATCGTCATCGGCAAGTCTCTTTACTCGTTTCGTAATACATCATAATGCAACTAACTCATTAGCCACTTTGCTTGCAAGGCTTATTGATGTGTATTACCGAGAGGGCCCAGAGATACCTCTCTGATACTCGGAGTGACAAATCCTAATCTTGATCTATGCCAACTCAATAAACACCTTCGGAGATACCTGTAGAGCATCTTTATAATCACCCTGTTACGTTGTGACATTTGATAACACACAAGGCATTCCTATGGTATCCGGTAGTTGCATAATCTCATAGTCAAAGGAATATGTATTTGACATGACGAAAGTAATAGCAATAAAACTAAATGATCAATATGCTAAACTAACAGATGGGTCTTGTCCATCACATCATTCTCTTAATGATGTGATACCTTTATCAAATGACAACTCATGTCCATGGTTAGGAAACCTTAACCATCTTTGATCAACGAGATAGTCAAGTAGAGGCTTACTGTTGGAAATATGCCCTAGAGGCAATAATAAAAGCATTATTATTATATTTCCTTGTTCATGATAATTGTCTTTATTCATGCTATAATTGTGTTATCCGGAAATCGTAATACATGTGTGAATAATAGACACCAGCATGTCCCTAGTAAGCCTCTATTGACTAGCTCATTGATCAACAGATAGTCATGGTTTCCTGACTATGGATATTGGATGTCATTGATAACGAGATCACATCATTAGGAGAATGATGTGATGGACAAGACCCAATCCTAAACATAGCATAAGATCGTATAGTTCGTTTGCTAGAGTTTTCCAATGTCAAGTATCTTTTCCTTAGACCATGAGATCGTGTAACTCCCGGATACCGTAGGAGTGCTTTGGGTGTACCAAACGTCACAACGTAACTGGGTGACTATAAAGGTATGCTACGGGTATCTCTGAAAGTGTCTGTTGGGTTGACACGGATCAAGACTGGGATTTGTCACTCCGTATGACGGAGAGGTATCAGTGGGCCCACTCGGTAATGCATCATCATAATGAGCTCAAAGTGACCAAGTGTCTGGTCACGGGATCATGCATTACGGTACGAGTAAAGTGACTTGCCGGTAACGAGATTGAATGAGGTATTGGGATACCGACGATCGAATCTCGGGCAAGTAACATACCGATTGACAAAGGGAATTGTATACGGGGTTGCTTGAATCCTCGACATCGTGGTTCATCTGATGAGATCATCGAGGAGCATGTGGGAGCCAACATGGGTATCCAGATCCCGCTGTTGGTTATTGACCGGAGAGCGATCTCGGTCATGTCTACATGTCTCCCGAACCCGTAGGGTCTACACACTTAAGGTTCGGTGACGCTAGGGTTGTAGGGATATGTATATGCAGTAACCCAAATGTTGTTCGGAGTCCCGGATGAGATCCCGGACGTCACGAGGAGTTCCGGAATGGTCCGGAGGTAAAGAATTATATATAGGAAGTGCTATTTCGGGCATCAGGACAAGTTTCGGGGTCACCGATATTGTACCGGGACCACCGGAAGGGTCCCGGGGGTCCACCGGGTGGGGCCACCTGCCCCGGGGGGGCACATGGGCTGTAGGGGGTGCGCCTTAGCCTACATGGGCCAAGGGAACCAGCCCCAAGAGGCCCATGCGCCTAGGGTTCAAGAAGGGAAGAGTCCCAAAGGGGGAAGGCACCCCCTAGGTGCCTTGGGGGGGAGGGATTCCTCCCTTGGCCGCCGCCCCCCCCCCTAGGAGATTGGATCTCCTAGGGCCGGCGCCCCCCCTTGGACTCCCTATATATAGTGGGGGAAGGAGGGCTTTTCATAACACATCTTTGGTGCCTCCCTCTCCCTCTCCAACACCTCCTCCTCCTCCATAGAGCTTGGCGAAGCCCTGCCGGAGTACTGCAGCTCCATCAACACCACGCCGTCGTGCTGCTGCTGGAGCCATCTTCCTCAACCTCTCCTTCCCCTTGCTGGATCAAGAAGAAGGAGACGTTACGCTGACCGTACGTGTGTTGAACGCGGAGGTGCCGTCCGTTCGGTGCTAGGATCTCCGGTGATTTGGATCACGTCGAGTACGCCTTCCTCATCCCCATTCTTTGAACGCTTCCGCGCGTGATCTACAAAGGTATGTAGATGCAATCCAATCACTCGTTGCTAGATGAATTCCTAGATGGATCTTGATGAAACCGTAGGAAAATTTTTGTTTTCTGCAACGTTCCCCAACAGTGGCATCATGAGCTAGGTCTATGAGTAGTTCTCTTGCACGAGTAGAACACAAATTTGTTGTGGGCATAGATGTTGTCAACTTTCTTGCCGCTACTAGTCCTATCTTGCTTCAGCGGTATTGTGGGATGAAGCGGCCCAGACCAACCTTACACGTACGCTTACGTGAGACCGGTTCCACCGACTAACATGCACAAGTTGCATAAGGTGGCTGGCGGGTGTCTGTCTCTCCTACTTTAGTTGGAGAGGATTCGATGAAAAGGGTCCTTATGAAGGGTAAATAGAAGTTGACAAATCACGTTGTGGCTTTCACGTAGGTAAGAAAACGTTCTTGCTAGAACCCTGTTTCAGCCACGTAAAACTTGCAACAACTATTAGAGGACGTCTAACTTGTTTTTGCAGCAAGTGCTTTGTGATATGATATGGCCAAAGTTGTGATGAATGATGAATGATCTATATGTGATGTATGAGATGTTCATGCTATTGTAATAGGAATCACGACTTGCATGTCGATGAGTATGACAACCGGCAGGAGCCATAGGAGTTGTCTTTATTTTTTGTATGACCTGCGTGTCATTGAGAAACGCCATGTAAATTACTTTACTTTATTGCTAAACGCATTAGCCTTAGTAGTAGAAGTAATAGTTGGCGAGCAACTTCATGGAGACACGATGATGGAGATCATGGTGTCATGCCGGTGACAAGATGATCATGGAGCCCCGAGATGGAGATCAAAGGAGCTATGTGATATTGGCCATATCATGTCACTATTATTATTTGATTGCATGTGATGTTTATCATGTTTTGCATCTTGTTTACTTAGAACGACGGTAGTAAATAAGATGATCCCTCATAATAATTTCAAGAAAGTGTTCCCCCTAACTGTGCACCGTTGCGGCAGTACGTTGTTTCGAAGCACCACGTGATGATCGGGTGTTAGATTCTAACGTTCACATACAACGGGTGTAAGACAGATTTACACATGCAAACACTTAGGTTGACTTGACGAGCCTAGCATGTACAGACATGGCCTCGGAACACAGAAGACCGAAAGGTCGAGCATGAGTCGTATAGAAGATACGATCAACATGAAGATGTTCACCGATGTTGACTAGTCCATCTCACGTGATGATCGGACACGGCCTAGTTAACTCAGATCATGTTATACTTAGATTACTGGAGGGATGTCTATCTAAGTGGGAGTTCATTGAATAATTTGATTAGATGAACTTAATTATCATGAACTTAGTCTAAAATCTTTACAATATGTCTTGTAGATCAAATGGCCAACGTAGTCCTCAACTTCAATGCGTTCCTAGAGAAAACCAAGCTGAAAGACGATGGCAGCAACTACACGGACTGGGTCCGGAACCTGAGGATCATCCTCATAGCTGCCAAGAAAGATTATGTCCTACAAGCTCCGCTAGGTGACCCACCCGTCCCATAGAACCAAGACGTTATGAACGCTTGGCAGACACGTGCTGATGATTACTCCCTCGTTCAGTGCGGCATGCTTTACAGCTTAGAACCGGGACTCCAAAAATGTTTTGAGAGACACGGAGCATATGAGATGTCGAAGAGCTGAAAATGGTTTTCCAAGCTCATGCCCGGGTCGAGAGATATGAAGTCTCCAACAAGTTCTTCAGCTGTAAGATGGAGGAAAATAGTTCTGTCAATGAGCACATACTCACAATGTCTGGGTTACATAACCGCTTGACTCAGCTGGGAGTTAATCTCCCGGATGACGCGGTCATTGACAGAATCCTCCAGTCGCTTCCACCAAGCTACAAGAGCTTTGTGATGAACTTCAATATGCAGGGGATGGAAAAGACCATTCCTGAGGTATTTGCAATGCTGAAATCAGCAGAGGTAGAAGTCAAAAAGGAACATCAAGTGTTGATGGTGAATAAAACCACTAAGTTCAAGAAGGGCAAGGGTAAGAAAGGCCTTCAAGAAGGACAGCAAGGGAGTTGCCGCGCCCGGTAAGCAAGCTGCCGGGAAGAAGCCAAAGAATGGACCCAAGCCCGAGACTGAGTGCTTTTATTGCAAGGGAAGTGGTCACTGGAAGCGGAACTGCCCCAAATACTTAGCGGACAAGAAGGCCGGCAAAACGAAAGGTATATGTGATATACATGTAATTGATGTGTACCTTACCAGTATTCGTAGTAGCTCCTGGGTATTTGATACCGGTGCGGTTGCTCACATTTGTAACTCAAAGCAGGAGCTGCGGAATAAGCGGAGACTGGCAAAGGACGAGGTGACGATGCGCGTCGGGAATGGTTCCAAGGTCAATGTGATCCCCGTCGGCACGCTACCTCTACATTTGCCTTCGGGATTAGTTTTAAACCTTAATAATTGTTATTTAGTGCCAGCTTTGAGCATGAACATTGTATCAGGATCTCGTTTAATTCGAGATGGCTACTCATTTAAATCCGAGAATAATGGTTGTTCTATTTATATGAGAGATATGTTTTATGGTCATGCTCCGATGGTGAATGGTTTATTCTTAATGAATCTCGAGCGTGATGCTACACATGTTCATAGTGTGAGTACCAAAAGATGTAAGATTGATGATGATAGTCCCACATACTTGTGGCACTGCCGCCTTGGTCACATAGGTGTCAAACGCATGAAGAAGTTCCATGCTGATGGACTTTTAGAGTCTCTTGATTACGAATCATTTGACACGTGCGAACCATGCCTCATGGGTAAAATGACCAAGACTCCATTCTCAGGAACAATGGAGCGAGCAACCAACTTATTGGAAATCATACATACTGATGTGTGCGGTCCAATGAGTGTTGAGGCTCGCGGTGGCTATCGTTATGTTCTCACCCTCACTGATGACTTGAGTAGATATGGGTATGTCTACTTAATGAAACACAAGTCTGAAACCTTTGAAAAGTTCAAGGAATTTCAGAGTGAGGTTGAGAATCAACATGACAGGAAATTAAGTTCCTGCGATCAGATCGTGGAGGAGAATACTTGAGTCACGAGTTTGGCACACACTTAAGAAAATGTGGAATAGTTTCACAACTCATGCCGCCTGGAACACCTCAGCATAATGGTGTGTCCGAACATCGTAATCGCACTCTATTAGATATGGTGCGATCTATGATGTCTCTTGCCGATTTACCACTATCTTTTTGGGGCTATGCTTTAGAGACTGCCGCATTCACTTTAAATAGGGCTCCGTCGAAATCCGTTGAGACGACACCGTTTGAATTATGGTTTGGGAAGAAACCTAAGCTGTCGTTTCTAAAAGTTTGGGGATGCGATGCTTATGTCAAGAAACTTCAACCTGAAAAGCTCGAACCCAAGTCGAAAAAATGCGTCTTCATTGGATACCCTAAAGAAACTATTGGGTATACCTTCTACCTCAGATCCGAAGGCAAGATCTTTGTTGCCAAGAATGGATCCTTTCTAGAGAAGGAGTTTCTCTTGAAAGAATTAGGTGGGAGGAAAGTAGAACTTGATGAAGTATTACCTCTTGAACCGGAAAATGGCGCAACTCAAGAAAATGTTCCTGAGGTGCCTGCACCGACTAGAGAGGAAGTTAATGACAATGATCAAGATACTTCTGATCAAGCTCCTACTGAAATTCGAAGGTCCACAAGGACATGTTCCGCACCAGATTGGTACGGCAACCCTGTCTTGGAAATCATGTTGTTAGACAACGGTGAACCTTAGAACTATGAAGAAGCGATGGCGGGCCCGGATTCCGACAAATGGCTAGAAGCCATGAAATCCGAGATAGGATCCATGTATGAAAACGAAGTATGGACTTTGACTGACTTGCCCGTTGAGCGGCGAGCCATAGAAAATAAATGGATCTTTAAGAAGAAGACAGACGCGGATGGTAATGTGACCATCTATAAAGTTCGGCTTGTCGCTAAGGGTTATCGACAAGTCAAGGGGTTGACTACGATGAGACTTTCTCACCGGTAGCGAAGCTAAAGTCCGTCCGAATCATGTTAGCAATTGCCGCTTTCTACGATTATGAAATATGGCAAATGGACGTCAAAACGGCATTCCTTAATGGTTTCCTTAAGGAAGAATTGTATATGATGCAGCCGGAAGGTTTTGTCGATCCTAAGAATGCTGACAAGGTGTGCAAGATCCAACGCTCAATTTATGGGCTGGTGCAAGCATCTCGGAGTTGGAACATTCGCTTTGATGAGATGATCAAAGCGTTTGGGTTTACGCAGACTTATGGAGAAGCCTGTGTTTACAAGAAAGTGAGTGGGAGCTCTGTAGCATTTCTCATATTATATGTAGATGACATACTTTTGATGGGAAATGATATAGAACTCTTGGGCAGCATTAAGGCCTACTTGAATAAGAGTTTTTCAATGAAGGACCTTGGAGAAGCTGCTTATATATTAGGCATCAAGATCTACAGAGATAGATCAAGACGCCTCATAGGTCTTTAACAAAGCACATACCTTGATAAGATATTGAAGAAGTTCAATATGGATCAGTCTAAGAAGGGGTTCTTGCCTGTGTTGCAAGGTGTGAAATTGAGCTCAGCTCAATGTCCGACCACGGCAGAAGATATAGAAGAGATGAGTGTCATCCCCTGTGCCTCAGCCATAGGTTCTATTATGTATGCCATGCTGTGTACCAGACCTGATGTAAACCTTGCCGTAAGTTTGGTAGGAAGGTACCAAAGTAATCCTGGCAAGGAACACTGGACAGCGGTCAAGAATATCCTGAAGTACCTAAAAAGGACTAAGGAAATGTTTCTCGTCTATGGAGGTGACGAAGAGCTCGTCGTAAAGGGTTACGTCAACGCTAGCTTCGACACAGATCTGGATGACTCTAAGTCACAAACCGGATACGTGTATATTTTGAATGGTGGGGCAGTAAGCTGGTGCAGTTGCAAGCAGAGCGTCGTGGCGGGATCTACATGTGAAGCGGAGTACATGGCAGCCTCGGAGGCAGCACATGAAGCAATTTGGGTGAAGGAGTTCATCACCGACCTAGGAGCCATACCCAATGCGTCGGGGCCGATCAAGCTCTTCTGTGACAACACTGGAGCTATTGCTCTTGCCAAGGAGCCCAGGTTTCACAAGAAGACAAGGCACATCAAGCGTCGCTTCAACTCCATTCGTGAAAATGTTCAAGATGGAGACATAGATATTTGTAAAGTACATACAGACCTGAATGTAGCAGATCCGTTGACTAAACCTCTCCCTAGAGCAAAACATGATCAACACCAGAATTCCATGGGTGTTCGATTCATCTCAATGTAACTAGATTATTGACTCTAGTGCAAGTGGGAGACTGTTGGAAATATGCCCTAGAGGCAATAATAAAAGCATTATTATTATATTTCCTTGTTCATGATAATTGTCTTTATTCATGCTATAATTGTGTTATCCGGAAATCGTAATACATGTGTGAATAATATGTCCCTAGTAAGCCTCTAGTTGACTAGCTCGTTGATCAACAGACAGTCATGGTTTCCTGACTATGGACATTGGATGTCATTGATAGCGAGATCACATCATTAGGAGAATGATGTGATGGACAAGACCCAATCCTAAACATAGCATAAGATCGTATAGTTCGTTTGCTAGAGTTTTCCAATGTCAAGTATCTTTTCCTTAGACCATGAGATCGTGTAACTCCCGGATACCGTAGGAGTGCTTTGGGTGTACCAAACGTCACAACGTAACTAGGTGACTATAAAGGTATGCTACGGGTATCTCCGAAAGTGTTTGTTGGGTTGACACGGATCAAGACTAGGATTTGTCACTCCGTATGACGGAGAGGTATCACTGGGCCCACTCGGTAATGCATCATCATAATGAGCTCAAAGTGACCAAGTGTCTGGTCACGGGATCATGCATTACGGTACGAGTAAAGTGACTTGCCGGTAACGAGATTGAATGAGGTATTGGGATACCGACGATCGAATCTCGGGCAAGTAACATACCGATTGACAAAGGGAATTGTATACGGGGTTGCTTGAATCCTCGACATCGTGGTTCATCCGATGAGATCATCGAGGAGCATGTGGGAGCCAACATGGGTATCCAGATCCCGCTGTTGGTTATTGACCGGAGAGCGATCTCGGTCATGTCTACATGTCTCCTGAACCCGTAGGGTCTACACACTTAAGGTTCGGTGACGCTAGGGTTGTAGGGATATGTATATGCAGTAACCCGAATGTTGTTCGGAGTCCCGGATGAGATCCCGGACGTCACGAGGAGTTCCAGAATGGTCCGGAGGTAAAGAATTATATATAGGAAGTGCTATTTCGGGCATCGGGACAAGTTTCGGGGTCACCGGTATTGTACCGGAACCACCGGAAGGGTCCCGGGGGTCCACCGGGTGGGGCCACCTGCCCCGGGGGGGCACATGGGCTGTAGGGGGTGCGCCTTGGCCTACATGGGCCAAGGGCACCAGCCCCAAGAGGCCCATGTGCCTAGGGTTCAAGAAGGGAAGAGTCCCAAAGGGGGAAGGCACCCCCTAGGTGCCTTGGGGGGGAGGGATTCCTCCCTTGGCCGCCGCCCCCCTAGGAGATTGGATCTCCTAGGGCCGGCGCCCCCCCCCCTTGGACTCCCTATATATAGTGGGGGAAGGAGGGATTTTCATAACACATCTTTGGTGCCTCCCTCTCCCTCTCCAACACCTCCTCCTCCTCCTCCATAGAGCTTGGCGAAGCCCTGCCGGAGTACTGCAGCTCCATCAACACCACGCCGTCGTGCTGCTGCTGGAGCCATGTTCCTCAACCTCTCCTTCCCCTTGCTGGATCAAGAAGAAGGAGACGTTACGCTGACCGTACGTGTGTTGAACGCGGAGGTGCCGTCCGTTCGGTGCTAGGATCTCCGGTGATTTGGATCACGTCGAGTACGCCTTCCTCATCCACGTTCTTTGAATGCTTCCGCGCGTGATCTACAAAGGTATGTAGATGCAATCCAATCACTCGTTGCTAGATGAATTCCTAGATGGATCTTGGTGAAACCGTAGGAAAATTTTTGTTTTCTGTAACGTTCCCCAACACTTACTAGCGACACAGTGTTTGTCTATATATTCACACATGTATTTAGGTTTCCGATCAATACAGTTCTAGCATGAGTAATAAAAATTTATTATGAATAAGGAAATATAAAAATAACAGCTTTATTATTGCCTCTAGGGAATATTTCCTTTATGAGCAACCAAAGGTGGCAAGGAGGTGGGCGGGGCAGTGATAGTGATAGACTGATGGGGAGGTGATTTAACGAGTGGAACAACAGTGGTCGCAAGAAGGCATGGGAAGCAATGTGAATCTGAAAGACCGACGAGTATGGAAGATCTATAGGGTGAGACCAGAAGTAGAGGAGACGAGGTGGCGGGCGACATTTAGAGAAATTATAAGCCGTCCCACCATCTTTGTGGGTTTTGAGAGGTGGATCAAGAGGGAGACCAATCTTTCAATATATATGAATAAATATAGGGATAAGAAAAAAAATTGGACCTCCAAAATATCATGGATATAAGAGCATCTCTAGCAGACCCTGCGGCAGGTCGTCCCGGAAAACTTTTATACGGTACCGCGAGCCCTCCAGCGGAACAGATCCGGCAAACTTGTCCCGCATATGTTTTGCAGAACGTGTTTACGGGATCTGTTCCGAGCCGGAGGGCTTGCGGTACCGCAAATAAAATCATAAGACAAATATAGACAAGTTCATCATCACTAGTTCATATCTACTTCATCGTCATATATATACATCACTAGTTCATCATCATACTAGTTCATCACATCCAAAATCATGCGCAACATACGAGGTATCAAGTTTGGCCTTACAAATGCGCGATCAAACAAAACAAAAGATGCTCAAATGACATAGAGCAATCAAGAAACATTCTCATTGTTGCGAAGAACGTCACCTCCATCTTCATGAACTTGGACAGGAGAGTGAGAGGCAGCATCCTCATGAACTTGGACCGGAGAATGAGCTCCACCGCCGCCACCACCATTCACATGGTGTGCCAAAGCATCAAAGCTACCACCATCACCACCACCACTACCACCACCATCACAACCACCACCACCATTCACATGGTTTCTCGAAGCACCAACCCCACCTACAAAACCACCTCCACCACCATTGCCAAAGCTAGCACCACCCCAATGCCGAACCCTTCACCTCCACCACCTTGGATAACATGGACTCTTTCATCTTGGCCATGTAACCAATTTGATCTCTCAAGGTGACTACCTCGGCCATCCTCTTCATTCTTGCCTTCTCCTACTTGTTTGTCCTTGTGTCTCCCTCCTCTTGGTGTGTCATCACTATCATCATCATACTAATCTTCCAATTTTACGCCTTTATTTGGGGGCGGGGGGCTTTTTTTGTCCCCACCCTCCACTTCTCACTATCCCGGAGCCATCGCCAACAATGATGAATATTGAATGACCATCCGTTTTTGCCTGGGGTTTGCTTCTAGTACTCATTGGCGACGCGATTCTACACACAGACATTGAGACAAATACGAGCTCATGCTCTTCATATCAAGACGGCCAAAGTCACCATGATGAAAAATACTCACATAATCATCAATAGTGACGCCACTTGGAGGTGCATTCTGCACTTGCTCCAAGCACCCACTCCAACGGCCACGATTTTTGTTGATGGTGTCCCAGCGACCTTCGAGTAGCTTCAAGGTCCGGCCGGAAGGGAATGGCATCATTTGGTGATACTTGTCCTCGATCCTTTGCCAATTGTTTCCATAGCTTTGATCTTTGCCGACCACGACGTCAAGAGAGATAGCATCCCATGCTTGAACTAAGCACACATCCTCCCCATCCTTGCATCCTAGTCGACCTCGTCGATCACTTGCATGTGATCATCACCGCCATTCTCTTGATCCACCTCCGGCTCGACATCAACGTGAGTCGCATCGAAATTGCCAAGTGGGGCACTCAAATCCACCTCGCTCTTGGCCAACATCTTCGTATATGTGGAGGCCACACTTTGGCTACAAAATTTAACGGGAAAAGCTCAAACAAATGTTCCGAACGGCCAAAGCATAGATCACCGGAGCAAACCAAGCAAAAGGAAAAAAAATGTATACCTCCCGGCCATTTCATCGAACACGTTGTAGGCATGACCGGTGGAGTTGCCGTGAATATGGATGCCGTGGCCGGTCGAAGGTGGATGAGGAGCCCTTCCTCTTGTCGAGATCGCCTTCTTCCTTGGGAGCTTCGCGGCCGGTGGAGGAGGTCTTCTTCCTCCCGCCCGCGGCCTTGACGGGTGGAACCACGGGGCCGAAAGAAGGTGTCACACCGGCTGCGCCCACTTGGACATGGTGGTTCCCCTGCCGCTTGCTCTTGATGGCCGCGACAGAAGGAGTTGGGGCGGCGACGGCATGGTGGTCGTGGGAGGCGCGGGCGGATGGAGCGGCGGCGGTGGTGGCGGCGACACATGATATGGGGCACCTGGGGGCGGCAGGTACTCCATTAGGTCGAATTTCGGCGCTGCGAGGCCGGACGGCGAGGTCGGAGGTGGAATTGGAGGCGGCGGCGGCGCGGGAGGCAGGAAGTGAAGCAGCCGGAAGTGGTTCACGCCAAGGGGGAAGGAGAGCCGACAAAAATAGGTGAAATCCCGTAAATACGAAGAAAATGGGCCGACCAATCCGGAATCACACAAAAAGAAAATCGAAACATCCAAATTTGCAGGATTTATTCGGGACTGAAAACACCCTCCGTCCCGCAAACCAGCGGTTATTTTGCCGGATAGCCCGGTATGCTAGATATGCTCTAACACTTTACATTGACATTTTTTTTAGTCGCATCTCGATTCTCGCCCCTCAAACAGATTGTGTTTCGACCCTGTTCGCAGCCTTCGGCACCGCCTCTTTCCCCCTCCTCAAGTCCGCGGCTCCTCTCTCCCCAGACGACCGGCACACACCGCCTCCTGTCCCATTTCCATTTGCGCCGCTCCTCCCCCAAGCAGGACAGGCACGCACCAAGCAGTCGCTGCTGCAGCATTGCCTCCTCCCCTTCCTCATGGCCGATCCCTCCCACTCCTCCGCGACGGCGAGCGACGCCCTCCCCGCCGCGGACCTCCCCGCCGCGGCCCTCCTCGCGTCGGCGGTCGACACAGATGCGCTGCACGCGGGCCACGTCGCGTCGGCGGCCGCCGCAGACGCGTCGCACGCGGGCCACCTCGCGTCGGCGGCCGCCACAGACGCTCCAGACGCGGGCTTCCCCGCCGCAAGCACCGATCCGGACATGAGGTTCGACTTCGAGTCCGATGAGCTCGGGAAGGAGAAGACGGTCGGTACTGTGGATGAGCGCGACCTGTTCGTCTGCTACATGGGCCCTGAGGCGTGGCCGTCCCACCTCGAGGCCACCAAGTCCGACCGCCTCCCCCACCTCCTCGCCGCCGCCATCAAGGCCCGCAAGCCCGAGATGATGAAATCGGTGAGAATAGCTTCTCATTCTCTCTTCTGTTTGGCGAATTGGCTTGTTCCGTGATGTGATTACTGGTATGCTTCTGATCGAGAAATTTTAGTTTGTTTGGTTCAAGTGAAATTGATTGCTCCGAGCCTAGATGATGGTACTTTAGATTATGTAGGTCAATTTGGTCGCATGCACATGGTGCCGATGCTTTTGGTTTCCTGCAGGGCATGGTGACCCCCTTACTAACTAATGTGTATTGATGGATGTTGTAGTTTCCAACTGCTTTTGCCGAGTTAGGTTTAATTTATTCACACTGTGGTAGAGTGTATATGTTATGGAATGCTGCTAATGTCACATATGGGGTTAATCTTAATAGGAAATGCAAATGTACATGGTTTTGGGGTGCAAACGTACATGGTTTTGGGGTGCCATAACAATGTCCTTTATCAAATAGCTTGTTCCTGGTGCAATGCTGAACTTTTTCTCGGGTTCAATTTACTGCGTATGTATAGCTGTTCTGGTTCCAGATATTTTTAGAACAAGTTCTTATTTTAGATAGCAGCAAGCAATGCGTGTACATCTCAAAAGTGTTACTCTAATCCCGAATTCACTTTTAAGTTATTATGTATTCTTTGGTGCGTGTGTTCTATCTCTGTTTTCTTGTTGGGAAGTTATCTCATTCTTTTTGTTAATTCTCAGTTGGTTTTCATGCTTGTTATGGGCATTGAGATGTGCAGCTGTCGTAGTGTGATCCAATGGTCCAGCAATGTGACTTGTGCTGAAGCACAAGCCACCTTGTAATAATTAGATTAATAGACAAGAGTTGCCTATGTTTCATTTTATTGATCTAATGAGTGGTCTACTAATGTTATCAGACTGAACTCACCATCTGTGAAGAAGAAGGCACTGAGTCATCTCTTGGAGACGTGTTGATCTTTCCTGATATGATCCGATACAGGTACCTTACAAGGCTGGACTCATAATTTAAACATGCAAATTTCCTTTCTCCGTTAGGCACTGAAAAGTAATACATGTATGTGATATGCCAGCTGATTATTTTGTTTAATTCTTGATGTACTGTTTGCAGAGGGTTGACATGCTCTAATGTCAACACTTTTGTTGAAGAAGTACTCATGAAAGATGCTGATTGGCATGATGGATTTCTTGAGGCTATAAGAGGTTCCTATGTTTTTGTCTGCTGCCATGAAAGCAAGGATAGTAAGTGTGGTGCTTCTGGTCCTGCTTTGATTAGAAAGTTCAAGGAAGGAATCGAAGCTCAAGGTCTTGGACCTCAGGTTATTGTTAGAGCTTGTTCTCACTTGGGAGGTCATGAATGCTTAGGGACCGTCATCATATTCAGTTCAGATGCCAAGGGAGAAGTGACTGGTCATTGGTAAGAGCCAGGAACCATAGTAAACTCACATTCTTTGGTTTCAATTTTATATTGTCATAAACTAGTCATTGATTACTATATTTGTAACTGTAGGTATGGTTATGTTTCTCCTGACGATGTGAATTTGTTGCTGAATAAACATATGAGACAGAATGAAACAGGGGATCATATACGGAGGTATGCTTCCCCGGTGCATATGAACATTTGACTGAAGATGGTTACTCAGTTTTAGCCTTTAAATGCTGCATAGTGCATACATAGTGTCACTGAGGACAATGATCATTTCAACTCTGCAGCATTTTCTCTTGCTGTTGTCTACTTGTATATTGGCACTGACATGCTTATGTAAATGTTCATTTTGTGACTAATTAATAATTTGATATTGTAAAATGCATGGTGTCTGTTCTAGGTTTAGTGTGTGTATAACTTGTTATTAATCTGTTTCCAAATGATTGGCTACTTCAAGTACATAGTTTATGAGTTAAAGGAAGATAGCAGGATGAAAATTATATCATCAGATGCTTCTTTTCTAGAGCATTATAGTAAAGTAAGCCAACAGTCTGTTATAAAAAGCCAACAGTAAGAGTATTGCAAGCATTCTAGCGGGGGCATAGATAAACTACTCCCTCCGTCCCATAATATAAGAACGTTTTTGACATTAGTGTAGTGTCAAAAATGTTCTTATTATGGGACGGAGGGAGTATGTTGTAGCTTGTTTTTACTCCCAGCAGCCGTAGTTTGTCTCAGTATTGTTCGACCACCTCTTTACAAGTTATTTTGTTAGTGTGATGCTATATATTGTGTTTTATTATTGCAAATGTCCTTGATTGTTTCTTTGCAATGTCTTCAGAAATCAAAGAATTACATTTATATAGTTAGTCTTGTTATAATGGAAGCAGTAACAAATCTTATTTCTCAAATATTGTATAAACCCATTGTACTTGTTCATGTTCAGTTGTCCTTCTGTCCTATGCTTGTTCATAGCAGATACCTCTCTTTGAACTATGGTTCTTACACATGCTACCGTATCCTATCATGCAGGGGTCAGTTGGGTTTGTCTGAAGAGCAGCATCTGGAAGATTTGGAGCTTAAGCGCGTGAAAAATGGTATTACTGTGCTCAAGAAGGCAGGGACAGGGACAGGAGGGGAGGACAATTTGATGTGCAGTCTTCAGGACATCATGGACCTTAGTCCCGAAGTAGAGAACTTAGAATTCGATTCCTCAAAAATGAAAGAGACAGATGCCATGTATTTGGCTGCTTTAGCAGGGGATGGAGTGCCGCAGCAGATCCCTCCTTGCCCGGACGCAATTAGCTCTGAATCGGTGGCTTTTTTTTGTGTTGAAGCACTTTTATATGTGTCATTATGTTAGTGTGATGCTACATAAAGATGTTGCGGTGCATTTTCGTAAATGCCTTTGATTGTTTCTTTGCAATGTATTTCGAAATCAAAAAATTACATTTTTGTGGTTAGTCTCATTATAAGGAAAGCAGTAACAGATCTTTCTCAATCATTGTATAGATCCTTATATGTCTTTATTCATGTTTAGTTGATATTTCTCCCTATGTCCATAGTTGGATACCACTGTTTGAACTGTGGTTCTTACACATGCTATATCCTATCCTGGCGTGCAGAGGTCAGAAGTGGAGGTGCCGCTGCAGCAGGCCCCTTCCCACCAGACCGCAATTATTCCTCAAAATGCAAATAGTGAGAATGGAGCAGCAGAAATGAATGGGCACAATACAGATGGGCTAGAAGAAGAGAATGGAAGGAGTGCTGCTGATAAGACCATTCTTCAGGTAATTTAACATGTGATACTTGTAGCTTCTATATTTCTGTACTTCCTCTTCTCTTGGGCTGGGGGACCTGATTAGTCTCATTATAACAAAAGCAGTAACAGATCTTCCTCAATTATTGTATAAATCCTTATATGTCTTTATTCATGTTTAGTTGATCTTTTTCCCTATGTCCATAGCTGGGTACCACTGTTTGAACTGTGGTTCTTACACATGCTATATCCTATCCTATTGTGCAGAGGTCAGAAGTGGAGGCGCCGCTGCAGCAGGCCCCTTCCCACCAGATCGCAATTACTCCTGAAAATGCAAATAATGAGATTGAAGCAGCAGAAGTGAATGGGCACAATACAGATGGGCTAGAAGAAGAGAATGGAAGGAGTGAAGTTCAGGTAATTAACATGTGATACTTTTAGCATCTACATTTCTGTACCTGCTCTTCTCTTAGGTTGAGAGAACCTTACATCGTTGGACTATTGAAGCTGCTGTAAAGTTTATTGACCCGAACAGCAGGATCTCTGCTTTTGCATTGAGAAAAAAAAAAGGGGGGGGGGATACATCTGCTGGAGAGCAACACAGAAGAAACTGGAACTGAAAACGGTGCAAACGCACCCAAACAACTCACTGAACACACCTCAGCCTCTTTCCCTCTTAGCGGCTTTAAGCAGGTTAAGATCATCGCTAGTGAGAGAGTACGGACTGAATGTTCTCCTCTTTGTTCTCAAAGATTCTTCGATCGCCTCTTTACAAATGTGTCATACCGTGTAAATTGCCAGCAACAGCTGCTTCTTTTCCATTTTGTACAGGTGCTCTGGCATTGCACTTTCTCCACCACCCTTTTAAAGTCGGTGCCCGCAATCCTGCCAAAGCTGATCCCAGGCAGATGCTAGCCGTCTCAGTCCACAACTCATTTGCAAAGTTGCACTGCAGAATCAAATGCGCCGCAGATTCAGGAGCAAGATTACATAGCTTGCAAACTGTGATGTGCGGCTAGCCCCTAGTAGCTAATCTGTCCACTGTCCACTTCTGGTTTTGCAGCAACAACCAAGCATAAAACTTCACTTTTCTCTCAACACTAATGAACTAAAAACTGCAGCTCTCAACTCCTCTGCAGAAAAAGGCTCAGCCAAGTGATGAAGGTAAAAACTAGGCATACCCAGAAAACACCAATTCAACCCAGCGGTCTGGCCAGTAGTACTGCACCCCATTATCTGCGAGATATGTTACGATAGAAGGTTGGCTTTATCATTGTAGTCAAAAACCTCACCATTACTTCCAGATAGCACTGGTATGTGATTTTTGTTCTCCTCCTTGCTTTTGCCCTCAAGTGAAAGAGCCGGGTATTCGCATCTCCCTCCTTAATCTAGGTCAGCCACGATCTCTGCTGCCATTTGATCCAGTGAATCCTCTTGAGCCAAGTCTAACTTGAAGATCACCTCATTAGCTAGCTCGGTATGGAAGTTAATATCAGTCAACCTCTCCTTATTCCATCTTTTCAGCACCCTTGCTGTTGAGAGCTTCGTGTGCAGCATCCTCTGACTGTATCAGTGGTCTGGACTGGCTCCGCCCAGTCGTTTGTAGCAAACCTCCTGAAACCCATCCAAGTCAAGCCAGAAAGCTTTGAACCGGAAGCCCTTGAACCTCTGCCCTACCATCAACGGGCAATGGTCCGAAATATTTGTAGAAGCCGGCGACATCTGTAATTGAAGGAATCTCACATCCTAATCTCTAGTTAAGAAAACTCTTGATTCTTGTCAGAGTAGAGCTCTGCTTTTCATTATACCAGGTGAAATGCCTTCCCAGCAGTGGGAACTCTCTTAGTTCTAGATCTTCAATAAGATCACTGAATCTTCCAATCATCCTCAAATTAAGATTGTCATTGCTTTTCTCTTCTTCCCTTTTAATTAAGTTATAAATCTCCCAGAATTAACCATTCCTGCATAGGCACCAGTCAAAGACCAACTCATTGTTTGATCTGTCGGTAACAGTTTCAGTCAAAGAGAAATGGCCAGGGGCCGTTCCATTCAGAGCAATCTTGCAATATGACGAACGAGCAACCAAAATCCCCCCTCTCGTACATTCAGCCAACTTGTACACAAACTCATCTGTAAATATTGGCCCCAAAACATCAGACACCAACATCCTATCACACAAACCCAACTTGGTTTCTTGGAGGCAAACCACATGACATACCTTATCAGACAGAGAATTACGAACAGACCTCCTTCTCGCTGGGTTATTAAGCCCCCTTACATTCTAACATAGGATTTCTAGATCCATAAAACATAAAAACAACTCAACTCTCTGCCTGACTGACGAATAGGACGAAGCCAAGCATCTGTCTTCAACACTAGAGCAGACCAACACCACACAAGGATGAAAGAGGAACCTAACATTGATAACCGAATAGGCGACGAGGGGAGGCAAACCAGTACCTAAACTGCTATGGTCAGCACCGGCAGCGCCGCCTCATTCTTCTTGAGAGGACGGGATGCCTCCATCAGATCGTTGACTGTCTGGATGAAGTTTTGTCCCGGCTCCTTGTAGATGTCCAACCCTGACAGCCCATCATGTAGCAGCATGCCATTGCTGTAAATTGACAAGGCTGAATTAATTCAATAAAGAGACTGACGAGTATCCTAACCTATTTGCAGACTGAACATATACAGGATCCTAATGCAGCTGATCCCACTGGTCTGAGAAATGATATTATCAAGAAGAAGTTTCTTATACCGGAAGATTTTAATGGTATGCTTGATGTTTCTCTTCTAAAAAAATTAAATATGATTGTTGAAATCATTTCATGTGTTCTGTTAATTTTTCAGGTGAGGCAGTTCTTGATCATTCGGACGTGCACAAAGTTCGTACCGCACAAGAGTTGCGAAACATCATTGAAAACACTAGTGGCTGGCTATCAGCCAGAATTACTAAAGCATTGCTAGTAAATGGGAGTGTTTTTCAAATACCAGTTCACATGGTCATCGATAAAACCTATAGAAAGAGCGGCGCTGTATGCGTGGTGCGCGGGGAAGAACTCCCGCATGTTCCTGTAGAAACTAGTCTGTACACTCATAGTCTTACTGCTGTACTGGCAGAGCGGCGACCCCAATATTCCCACGTATGTGTTATTTGTTTCACATTTAACGTCTTCATACAATATTCTTTATGAAAATTTCATAAGTTGCCATTTCCATCAGGTTTATGCAAAACAGACATATAACACCAAGGGACTAGTTAGAATAAGTGGCATAAAGCTCAGTTAGTTTTTGTTTTTCACTCTGCAATTTATGTGAAATTTATTGTTTTAGATCTCCGACATGGTGATCGAGAAGCATGACTTCAGAGGCAATTTATGGGCCCGTAGAAGGTACTCGCTTCAAGGTGATAATGAATACCATGTTCTGCAGTGGCTCCCAAAGGTGGTAGAAGATACCAAGGTAACTCCTAAACCTGTTGCACCAGGTGGTGCACCAGTTATACTCATTCTCTTTGCTCAACCAGCAAGTGCCTTCTGCTATGGTTTATTGGCTATGAAACCCACTTTAGTACAAAGCTACTATGTTCCTATATCTGTTTTCATCTTTCTTTCTTCCTTGCAAATCTATATATTTGTTTTATCAGCTGCATTCAAATGCAATGAAATTAACATAGAGTGCGTAAACATATATAGGGCGATGCTAATGTTGTGCAAGTTGCTACTAGTCTTACTACTAAGGCTGTTAATCAATTTGTCTATTTAGGCAATCAAGGTGAATCTGGAGATGAAAACACAGCAAGCTGAGGAAGCTCCAGCAGATGATTTTTCAATCAAAAAATGCATCGCTGTGGTGAAGACAATAGAAGAATTGTCAACTGATGAGAAGGTTGGCTCCTTCGATATTTTCAAAGATGAGAACAACAGAGCGATTTTTCTCTGTGCTGATCCAGAGACCCGTCTTCTATGGTTAAGAAAGCAGCTGAGTAGAATAACTTGACTCTGAAAGGTAAGCATGTCGCAGTTGCCTTTGCTGTTCTAAATTCAAGTTATATTTCTTGTACATATTAGTTGCAGTCCGAAGAACTGACCTTCACTTCTTGTACACAACTGTCACTCAGGGCCTTCTTCCGGTTGGATTGCGAGCGTACTGGGGGACGGTGCTCTGGACAAGGAGGTGCATGGCACACCTATGGTGATCTTACTGGATTGGTCCTAATCTCTGTGTTTTTTTTTAAGTTTTTCATTTCATGTTAGTACAACCTCTGAAGGTTGCAGTCTTTTTCTGTCGTATGTGTGGAGGATCAAGGTGGCTGGGATGGCTTGTGTTTGCTCTGCTTTGTCCAGTCATATTTGGAATGGTGTTGTCTAATCAGATGATAGAATATAATTTGTTACAAGTGTTAAAAAAAAGGTGAATGTTTCTTATCACTTTGACCAAATAAAATCAATTCACCAGACCTTGGCCTCATCTGGGTCACCATAAAAGGCATGCTGCTTGGTAATAGCTGTCAATTGAGAACTTATGCATGACTTCAGTCCAGGCAGAATAGTTCTTAGATATTGGATATCTGCTAATCGTGGTATCACACAGTGTTACTGTGAATGTTAATCGTCAGAGTTGCCCATTGTTTAAAAATGAATACAGCTCCTGTGTTGGAACGTGAGTGGCTAGGATTCAAGGCCGCGTCTCCGACGGGTGGCAGCCGTCGTGACCGCGTCGTCGGGCTACTGGGCTGTGGCCCGGTGCTCCTGTTGGCGCGTCGGGGCGGGGTGGCGGCCCCCCCTTCCAGCCTTTGGTGTCTCCTCCGTCCGCGGGCCGGCTGCTGCCGGCCTTGGGTGGCCTCTGCGACGATGCTGCAGCTGGGGGTCGCCGGATCTGGTCGTCCTGGCTGGGTTCGGCTCGTCGAATCTGGTCGGCGTCTTCCGACAGCGAGGTGGATGGCTCCGGCATGGTGGTGGCGCCGCCACGGCGCCGGGGGTGTGCGGTTCAGCGGATATGCGGATCAGCTGCCGGTGGCTGGTTGCGTGGGGGTGTGGAGGCCAGTGCTCCGGGTGTTTGCCTGCGTGGCTTCTGCCGACGCCGACGACGCGGCACCCGTGGGCGTCGTTCTTCCTTCCTGAAGGGTCGTCGTGGAGCCCTCTGGCCTTGTCCACCCTCAGGGTTCGTCTTCGGGTGAAAGCCTATGACTATGTCGGGCGACGGCGTCGTTCCGTGTCGCTTCCCCCCTTGGGGACGTCGTCTTGAAGACTTGTTTCCCTCCGCGTTTTCCATGGGCTGGACGTGCACAACATCAAGGTTGGCTGGTACCCAACCGGTGATGCGAGATGTTGGCGTTGCGACTTGTGCGGTAACGACGATGGTAGCGCGTGGAGCTGGGTCGCGGCTGGTCCTTCTGATGTCGGTGTTCCGGTGCGTCAATGGGTGTGCCTATGATTGCATCTCGCTGTGACAGAGAAATCGGAGCTGCGTGTGGCAGGGCCCCTGCAGCAACGATGACTCCATGAGGGCGGATTCAGCGGACAGTGCTCTTCGGAGGCTGCGATGGACTAGGTCGGTGCGAGGCTTGCAACTTTCTCCCGTGAAGCGCATCAACAAAATCGAAGCTGGCGGTCTTCGACGTCTCGGCCGATTGTTTGGCTTTGGCCGATGAGGTCATCGGGTGTCGTTCGTTCGGAGGGGTCTTGACGAGTTGTCGGCGGCGAAGTCGGAGTCGCCTGCTCGGGGAGAGGTGACGACGATGACAATGCAGGCAACCTCGACGGTGTCCTCTCCTCGACGGTGTGTGTGGTCTTGTGGGTGCCAGGTCGGCCGGTGTGCCTTATTGTTGGTCGTGTTATGACGGTTTTTGCCCGGGTTCCCGTTAATTAACCGGGCAACTCTCTTCTTCTTAATCAATGAAAATGGCAAATCTTTTGCCTCGTTTTAAAAAAAATTCCCCAAGCGCTGAACTACTATTCAGGAGTCAAAGCTCCAGGCCTTGGATGTGGCTACAGCCGCCTATCTTGGCGGTTCGTCTACGTGGTTATGCCGAGAGGCCGGCTCTGGGCACAAGGCGGCATTTTTCTTCTCTGGAACGAGGATGTTTTGGATCTTCATGGCATTTTTATGGGCGAGTTCTACTTAACGGCGGCCATCAAGTTCTACTTAACGGCCCGTCGGCTAACAACCGGAACGAGGATTTTTGTTGTTGTTGTAGTTGCTGAGATTACTGCTCATAGACCGGCGCCTAGGTTCGAGTGGCTGATTAATGGTGATTTCAACCAAGTCTATAGGGCCAGAGACAAAAACAAGCGGGACGTCAACTGGAGATGTATGAATCCATTCCGTGCTTTGTGCTTAAGGGGATCCACTTGCAAAATGGTCGCTTCGTGTGGAACAGTGAAATGAGAACCTACCCTGAGCAAGCCGGATGTGATCTTTTGCAGCGAGGATTAGGATATCCAGTTCAGCGACCACATTCTTCACGCCCCCTCCCCCTCCTCATCCTTGTCAGACCATTATCCGCTGCTCCTTGCTTCCGATGGTGGGCCAAGAAAGCCTAGGTGCTTCAAGTTTGAGAACTATTGGGTCAAGTTGCCGGGCTTCAACGAGACTGTTGCTGCTGCTTGGGCGGAGCCAGCGCCGCACTTTGAGCCTTGCCAAGTGTTTTTCCATAAGGCCAACTCCACCGCACGACCCCAAACAAACGCCCGGTTTGACCGGATTTCGTCCCTTTTGGGGCGGCAATGGGTTCGCCATGTCCGTTTGCGGCCGTTGGGTTGTCGGTGCGTCCAACGCGCGGCCGCACCCCAAATCATGTCTGAGGTGGACATGATTAAAAAAGCATAAAAACTAAAATAAAATGCCAAAAAGGTAAATAAACGCAAATATAAAAACATAAAACATAAGTTAACCATCACAGCCACAAAACGGCCCAGTTCCATGGTTCACATAGCCATAATTAACATAAAAAACAAAATAAAACCACCGCCCGCTCGCTCCTGCCGTGCCTGTCGGTGCCATGGCCGTCGCCGTCTTCAGTGGCCGCCGTTGTCGTCGTCGCTGACGAGGTCGACGTAGTCCGGCGGCGTCCAGAGGTGGGACGGCGGTGCGAGGTACACGGGGGCGGGCTGAAAGGCGGGAGGTGCCTGCACCACCTCCTCCCGTGGCGATGCCTCCCGCTCCGGTGACCGCGGCAGTGTGAGGCACCAGTTCACGCCCCCCACGGCGTCGGCCATCTCCGGAGCCGTGCATGACCAGCTCCACTGCTGGCCCACCAGGGCTGGGTGCAACGCGACCATGAGCTCCTTCATCACCTCCTCCGCCCTCACCATCTGCAGCTCCGGAATGGCGACGTCGCCGGCCGCAGAGAGGGCCATCATCTCCTCGAGGCCCTCCCATTGGCGCTCATCGTGCGTGTTCATGGAGTCCTCCATGACACGTTGCATGAGCCGAGCCTCCTCCTCCGTTGTCATGCGAGGAGGTGGTGGTGGCGACGGAGATGGTGAAGGCGACGACGTGGGCGTCAGGCCGCGCACCCGCGTATGCCCGCGCACCTGGGGAGCAGCTGCTGCGCGCTCTCGATGTGGCCGCCGCGGCCCCGACGAGGTGCCGGCGAAGAAGGAGGCGCGCCGCACGTCGTGCTCGTCCCTTAGCCACGTGTCCCACAGGTCCGAGTCGGGGGCATACCTGGGGTCGTCGTACAGGTCGTCCAGCAGGAGGCAGCGACGACGCTCGATCTCCTCGCGGCGCGCACGGCCGCTCGTCGGGACCGGCGGGATCGGCACCCGGTCGGTGGAGAGATGCCAATTATTGGGGAGGTGCACGTCGCTCCACGGGAGCGGCGTCCTTGCCTCCCAATAACGGCGGCATACATCTATGTTGATGTACTATCGGTCGCGCTCGCCGCCGGCCGTAGGGCCGATGGTGAACGGGCCAGGCGCGGGGGCCGACGTCGTGGTGATGCGGGCTCCTCTTTCACGGAGCCGTGGCGGTGGCCCAAGGACGAGCCAGCCTCGCGGTCGTGCTTCCCCTTGCGGTTTCAGAACACCATGGCTGCGAGGCGGCTGGCCGGCGAGATCAAGGACAGGGAGAGGGAGAGCTAGGGTTTGGGCCGTGTCGGGTTTCAAGGAGGCAGAACGGGCTGGAGTGGGGAGTGTGGACGACGACCGGTCCACGGCTTCGCATTTAAGAAGGACGGCGACCGTTCGTTGGGCCGATGTCAGGTGGGGCTGACCGCTCGTGCACATTAATGTCGGGCGGTGGGAGATAGGTGGCCGCCTATCACGCGACCCCGAAGCGGACGAGCGACGCGTCTGTTTGCTGTCCGCCGCGACCCAAACCCGGCGCATGTTTGCGCTCGAAATGAGTTGACCCGGACACAAAATGAACCCGATGGGTCCAGGCCGTCGTGCGCTGGGCCTGTGGTCTATCTGTTTTGCTTCAAACGGACGTGGGCGAATGGGATGGGGTCCTGCGCGGCAGTTGGCCTAAGCTCAGGAGAGTTAGCCTCGGGCTAAAGAGTTGGAGTAGATCCTTTGCTTCCAATGCCAAGCTCCACTTTGACATGACTCTCAAGATCAACCTTCAGCTTGACGTCGTGCAAAGAGACAAGAGAGTTGTTAGAGCATCTCTAACGGACGGACGGTAGCGCGGCGTGCTAAAAAAGTTTTGTAGCGTCGAAATAATGTTTTTGCGCATGGGAAGTTTTCCAGGCGCACAAAAACACGACGTTCAATACGGCGGCCCTACCTGCAGCAGCCGGCAAGCACTCCGGCGCCTCAAATTTGCAGCCCCGCAGCCCGCGCGCATGCCCGCGCGTTAAAGTTTTTTGAGTGCACACTACTTTACAGCGCCTACGGAGCGCTTTATTTTTTCCTCCGGCGCATAAAAACGCTGGTTTTTAAGCGCGTGAGGTAGTTTTGGGGTGCCTGTTGAAGATGCTCTTAGACGAGGAATGCGATCTGCACAAAAGCCTGAAGCGACAGGTTGTTAGCCTAGCGGTCATGGAAAGATCTAGGAAGCGTCAATCTTCGCATGTGAAAAACCTTAGAAAAGTCACTTGAAGATCAACGCGCAGAGGAGAAAAAACTCTATTCATAAGCTGAGAGCCTGATGGTAATGGTTGAGTCAGGAAACACCAAGACAAGGAGAAAATCATGCACCAAAACTTCAAGGCCACGATGACAAGAGAGGTTGGGGACTTTAACGAGTGTGATCTTACTCTCTTTGGGGAGTCATTTTTTTTAGGGGTTGGGGAGTCTTTTCGTGAAGAGGAGATCCGTGCCACCATCAAAAACCCATGCCAAATGACAAGTCACCAGGGCCTTTTTAAGGCTTGTTGGCATATTATTAAGCCTAAGCGCATAGAGTAATTATGCTCTTCTCCAGACTTGCACCCAGAAAACATCCATTGGCTTAATTTTGCGGGCATGGCGCCAAGAAGAAGATGTGCCTATCCCCACCGCCCACGCCACCGCACTTCCCATCGCTCCTCCCCACAGGTTCGAGCGCTGGTGCGACCGGATACGCTTGCTTCCCCCCGCGCTGCTCCATCTCGCCGCCACCGCCGTTCCCTGGCTCGGAAGTGGAGAGGAGAACTACGCCACGGATCTCGTCAGATCGGTGGCCCAGATCCGCGACTACCTGCACCGCGGATGGATTCCCACGGCGACGGGAGCAGTGCATCAGACCAAGAGATCGTTGGATTGGTGTCGGGTTTGGGGAGGAAACAACGAGCAGCGGCAAGGGCGGCGAGAGATGCGGAAATTATAGGTCAGGTACGCGATGCGAGGATGCTCCTGGCACTGTGAATCATGTCACGAACCACCCAGGAAGAGAGGGGTCGGTTGTTTGCTCTGGGACAGCCGCTTACTCCTGTGCTGATTTTAAATTGGGCATCGGAGGAGGCTTGTTCTACTTCCCGTATTCAGAGGGCGAAGTGGAGTATCTTCAGAACAGTGCAGAGATAGCTGCGAGAAGGGATAGGCAAGTGAGGCGAGGACAGGGATGAGCCTGACTCGAAGTCGGCTTGAGGTATGTCCAGGTTATCCTCCCATCTGCTGCAGACCTCATACTGCGAGTGAGGGGGAGAGGGCGTGGAGTCGCCATTGTTGGTCTTCAAGGATTTGGGCGGATTCCAGTTCAAAATCCCACGTGATCCAGAGGAACAGGAATGAGCTGACCGGGTCAAAGCTATTGCCAGGTCAGAGACATAGGTGGGACCCGCTGTCAGTGAAGAGGGTGAGGAGATTGGGGGTGACTTCTTTAGCCAGTTGTGGTTTGGTGAGGACGATAAAACAAACACCTCCCCTAGGGTTCCTAGACAGAGAGAGGCGGCGGTGTGGATCCGCAAATCGCTGTTGGAGGCCAAGGCTTTTGGTGTTGAGAATTGCCACCCAGTTTCGGAAGGTGAGAGCACAGGCCAGGTAGCCACCCAATTCAGCATCTCCGAGTCGGGGTGGTTTCGAGATCCGGAGACTATGTTTGCTGAGATCTACGAGAAGGTGAAGAGGGGAGAAGGAGGCCATGGAAGGGGAAGAGGAAGGGGGAAGGGTGAATCCAGCAGAATCCTGTGCCCCAAGATGATTAACAGCAATCTGGGCCGCCGATGATGTATGGGTTTCCTCCATCCATGACACTGCAATTTGGCTTCCCAGGCGCCCCTCCTTGGGGTTTCCTAGGTGCTTACCCTCTGTATCCACCTCCTCCAAATTCCCCGTCAAGCAATCAATGGGTTGCCCCAGGACAATCTCATGTGCCCCCTGGGAGTGGCCACCATGGTGGTGGGCGGCAACAAACAAGTGGAGGGGGTCTGAAAAACCAGGCTGGAAAAGAGAAGCAGAAGAAGAATTTGAATATATCTAGCTCTATCAACATTACAGGGGGCAAAGAGAAGATGGTTGTGGATTTCACTGAGTATAGTCAGTCAATGGAAAAGAGAAGCAGAAGAAGTTTGTTGGTAGTGCTGCTGCAGGTTTGGGATTCTATCATATTGAAGTACCAGACATGGGGAAGAATGCAATTGGAAGCTTTAAGAACTTTGGAGTAGTGTACATTGAATTAGGAGAGATAAGTAAGGAATACTTGGCCAGGAGTTTGCAGTCATCTATAAAACTAATTGGCCTTGGCAGATAAGATCAATTGGCAGATGGTCTTATACTCTTATCTGGTGAAGTTTCCACCACATATCTCTGTGGATCATGTAGCTGGGTACCCATGTCTTGGTCTGTCTAGGGAAGATATCATTGTTAAGGTAGTAGCTTGGAAAGAGGATCTAGAGAAAATGGACAGCTTAACCGAAGTTTGGGTTCAATTGAGGAAATTGCTGCCCAAATGGTGTGAATGGTCTTCACTTGACCAAATCACGTCTGTTTTTGGACTGCTTGTGGAGGTGGATTGGGAACAGATGTTCAAGAGTATGTTTGAAGTGGTCAGAGTTAAAATACAATGTAGAGACCCCAACAAAATTCCAAATGAGAGGTTGTTCTCTCTAGAAGGCAAATTAGTACAAGTTCAGATCACTGTGGAAGTCCCTAAACCTGTGTCTATAGAGATAGAACCTTCAAGGTCTGGGCACAAATATGGAGATGGTGATGCTGACAAAAACAATAACAGTGGAATGGAAACTGATGGTTGACTAAATGAAGGGGGAAACAACCAGAGATCCCTCAATGGCAATGGTGGGAACAATAGCAGAAATGTGGATGGAGGTAGTGGTAATAATGGCCAGAGAACTCATTCCTTGTGTGATATGATGACTCCACCTAGTGAGAAAGCTATTTGGGAGGCTTTTAAGAGGAAGGATGATGTGAACTATGAAGAAGCAATTGAGATACAATCTGATGGGAATGAGGTGGTGCTAACAGAAAACCCTGAAAGGGAAGTGACTAGATTTCTGTTTGTGGAAATGAATGAGGAACTGGGGAAAACTGGAGAGGAAATTAGTACGATAGAGACAAAATTCCATGCAACTAGTGATGGGACGAAACACAATGTGGAAGATGGTGAAGATGAGGTTTATCTTCCTGATGACATTATGCCCACTTATGAGGAGGAGGGGGTTATGTTTGATCATAGGGACAGGAATACCTCCAAGAAGCAGAAGATCTGGGGCCCAGTTCAACCTGCAAGGAAGAGCACTAGGGTGAAAGGAAAACTGCCCATTATGGAGAAAGCTGAATTGCTCAAGATGAAGAAGGATTTGGAATTACCAAAAACATCTGTGAAAGGTATAATAGACTCAAACCCTTTTAATGTTTTACCTGTTGAAGAAATAGTAGATATGACCGATGTTATTGGTGTAGAGATTAGAGAAAAACTTGAGCATAAGAGTACTACTACTCCTCTAGATGATGTAGGACATAATGTAGAACCCTGGTAGATAGGGGGGAATGATAGAGTAGAGAATCTAATCAGTAAGAATAGACATGGCAAGCACCCTGGAAACAAGGTTTGCAAATGAGGTACATCTTCTGGAACATTAGAGGGGTTGTGGCCCCTGGTAGGCATAAATGTATAGAGGATACTATTTTACCTTTGAATCCTGCTTACATAGGTTTTCAAGAGACTAAAAAGGAATCTTTCTCCAATTCCTTTCTTAAGAATTTATTAGGGAATAGGAACTTTGAGTGGAACTGGTTCTGCTGGGGGTATTTTAGTAGGTGTAGAGTTAGACATTTTCAAGATCATTAGTTGGGAGATTTTTAAATTCTCTGTGAATGTAGTAGTTTGTAAGAGAGACACTCAGGTAGTATCTAGGATTACCACTGTATATGGCCCTGCATATGAGGAAACTAAGCAAGAATTTATCTCTGTTTTGCACCAGATGTTCCTTAACTGGACTGGTCCTGCAATTGTAGGGGGAGATTTCAACCTAGTTAGAAGTCAAAATCATAAGAACAATGGCAGAGTAGATTTTAAGTGGATTGACAGGTTCAATTCTTGGGTGGACTATTGGTCCCTGGTAGAAATTAATATGACCGGGAGGATGTATACATGGGCAAATAATCAAGCAGATCTGATTATCTCCAGAATTGATAGAATTTTCTGTACAACTGAGTTTGAGGCCACCTTTCTTTAGCTAGTGCTAGAGTGCTTCCTAGAATTGGGAGTGACCATACCCCTGTTATTTGGGAGTCTGGGTGTGATGAGCTTCCTAAGAAGAATAGTTTCAAATTTGAAAAGTGGTGGTTAACTATGCCTAAATTTAGAGAGATAGTGGTTAGGCCTTGGGATACTAGGTGTTTTAGTTCCAACCCTATAGATATATGGCAAAGTAAAGTGAGAGTTTTTAGGAGAATAGCTAGAGGTTGGAGTGCTAACCTAGAAGCTTATCTTAGGAAATATAAAAAAAGCACTCATGGAAGAATATGATAGAATGGATATCCAAACAGAGACTAACAGGCTTTCTAAGATAGTTAGGAATAGGATGAAGGATATTTTAAATGAGCTTAGTGATATATGGTGCAAAGAGGAGACTAGAGTTAGACAGAGACATCTTAGAAGGTGATAGAAATATAGCTTACTTTCAGGCAGTAGCTAATCAGAGAAGGAGGAAGAAAATGATCTCTGTCCTAGAGGGCCCTGAGGGACCCCTGGAAGAAATGAAGAAAATAGCTCTAGGTTATTATAAGAAACTCTTTAAAGCTGAGCAGAGACCTAATATTGCTTTGAAACAAGACTTTTTCAATGGTAATGAGAAGGTTTCTATAGAAGATAATCTTAAAGTAGAAGCTAGATTCACTGAGGAAGAGGTTAGGAAAGCAGTATTTGACTCTTACTCAGATGGAGCACCTGGCCCTAATGGCCTGCCTTTTATGTTCTTCCAAAAAATTTGGGACATAGTTAAAGATGATCTTATGGCTATGCTTGAGGCATGGTATGACCATGACCTAGACATTTTTAGATTGAATTTTTCCATGATCACCTTGATCCCTAAAGAAGAGGAAGATAAGGAGATGAGGAAGTTTAGACCTATTAGACTTCTTAATTGTTGTTTTAACATTTTCACTAAGGTCTTGACTAATAGACTAGCTTTGTTAGCTAGCAAATTGATTTCTGAAAATCAATCTGCCTTTATTAGAGGTAGGTACATTTTGGAGAGTGTGGTTACTGCACATGAGGTGCTACACACTGCCCATTCCTCTTGTAGGAAAGGGATGATTTTGAAGATTGACTATGAAAAGGCATATGATAGAGTGAGTCTAGATTTTTTTTTCTATGAGGTTCTTGAGTTAAGAGGCTTTGGTAGAAGATGGATTAACTGGATTAAAAGTATCACTCAACAGGGATCCATTGGTGTCAAAGTTAATGGGGAAGAGAGTGATTTTTTTATTACTAGTAGTGGGCTGAGACAAGGGGATCCTTTTTCACCCTTGCTTTTCAACCTGGTGGTTGTTGTCTTTGCTAATATGGTGGTTAAAGTGTCGCAGTCTGGTCTGAATAGAGGAATGTGCCCAAATTTCTGCCCAGGTGGGATCACCTGCCTACAATATGATGATGATACTTTACTTTTTGTAGATAATGATCGTAGAGCTGCTATTAATCTCAAATGGGTCCTGACCTGTTTTGAGTTAGTGTCTGGCATGTCCATTAACTATCATAAGTGAGTTAGTCCCCATCAATTTAGAGGAGGAGGAGATTCAAACTTTCCTTGATGTTTTCCACTGTGTTAGAGGAAAATTCCCAATCAAATATTTAGGGATTCCCCTGCACTTTGATAAACTCAGGAGAGAAGATCTACAACCCCTTGTTGATGCCCTCGAATGGATGTTTGGAGGGGTAAACTGCTGTCTTTGCTTGGTATGGTTACTCTAGTTAAGACCTTCTAGCCAGCACCCCAATTTATATGATGTCCTTTTTTAAATTCCCCAAATGGGCCATTTCCTTGATCAACTCCTAGTTAGCTAACTGTATTTGGAATGATAATGAAGGAAATCAAAAGATTCATTTAGCCAATTGGCAGTATGTGTGTATGAGAAAAGAATATGGAGGCATGGGTATTCCAAATCTGCAAGATTTAAACCTGTGCCTGATAGGTTCTTGGATAAAAATATATATATTCAGTGAGGGGTCCCTATGGAGGAAAGTTATTGATGCCAAATATAATACTAAGAGAGCAAACATCCTCTCATGTAATGAACCTCACCCATCTCAGTTCTGGAAGGGGGTGATGTGGGCCATGAAAGCTGTTAAACTTGGTTATAAATGGGCAGTAGGACGTGGAAGATCCATTATATTCTGGGAAGATATTTGGTTTGGTAACTCTCCCCTAGCTACCCAATTCTGGCATTTGTACTGCATAGCTAATGATAAGAACAAAACTATTGCAAAAACATGGGATGGAAGTACTCTCAAGATTTCCTTTAGAAGGAATTTTGATGAAGAGCTTATGCAACAATGGTTTGATTTGGAAATTATTGCTAAATCTATAGTTTTCACTGATCAGGAGAATAGCCTGATTTGGCAGTATGAATCAAAAGGCATCTACTCTTCTAAATCCCTGTATGCCATTATAAATTTTAGAGGGGTACAACGTATTTACACTCCTACGGTGTGGAGTTTGAAAATCCCACCTAGAATACAAGGTTTCATTTGGCTGTTCTCTCAAAATAAAATTATAACTTGTGATAACTTGAGGAAAAGGAGCACCCCAAAACCCTTGGAATGTGTTCATTGTACTGAGATAGAAATTGTGCATCATCTTTTCTTTGACTGTGTGGTTGCTAGAGTAATGTGAAAAGAGGTAGATATAATTTTTGGTAGGAATTTTCACTCTTTTTTGGAGTTAGCTGCCTGCTGGCTCTGTAATAAGAAATTTATGCAGTTAAATGTAGTCTCTTCTGTTGTCCTGTGGGGACTGTGGAATACTAGGAACTACATTGTGTTTAATAGGTCTAAATGGACTTCTGTCAAACAGGTCTGGTAGAAAATAAGTCACTACTTAGGAGATTGGATGAAGCCTCACAAGGAACTACGGGAGGGATAGACAAAACAATTCAGGGATCATCTGCTGGTGAGATTGAGATCGCCGCTGGAACTGGAACCGTACTAAGATGTCAAGAAACTTTGGAGCAGCTTTCCTAGTCTAAAACCATCCAAGGGCTTACACATGGGGGGCGCGCCACCTTGGAGGAGGTCAAGAACAATCCAAAGTTAGCGGAGGAGATCCATGTAGTCTTTGTCCCCATGATCTGAACGTAGAAAATGTGGTGTTGATTCACCTGTCTTGTTTTTTTTTGTTTCTATTCCTGGAAGACTGTATCCTGATGTAGCATTTGTTTGTGCTGGTTTGGAACCGTTTGGAACCTGGTTGTAGACCAAAGGCTCTGTATGACTTTTGGTTTCATTTCTATGAAATGCAGCCGGGGGAGCTCCCCTTTGATAAAAAAAGGATAGTGCGGAGGCCATCTCAAATTTTCTCCTTATTAGCCTCGTCCATATTGTTGGCAAGATCATTGCCAAGATGTTGGTGACGAGACTCCCGCATTTCATGTGCACCCTTGTTTCGCGAGCCCAAAGCGCCTTCATCAAATCTAGGAGCATCCACGGCAATTGCATGTTTATGCGTAATTTTGGGAGACACCTTCATATGTTCGTCCGCATGAAGTTGGACTTCCGCAATGCATTTCACTATGTTCGTTGAGAATATTTTAATGGATATTTTTCCAAAGGAAAGGCTTCCCGCCTAGCACTGCACCATAGACGAACAATAGAGACACATACCTAGAGGCACTCCGTGTTATGTCTCTTAGCACCTAACCCAATCACCATGTAATGACACTAAAAGAGACATTGTAGAGTGTCTTAGTAGTAGAGACATCTTCTTAAACACATTCCCCATTATGTCTCTTATCGCTAAGGTAAGGACGACCTTTGAAGCATACTAGTCAAGAATTTGGAAAATAGGAGGTAAATGGTGTAAAATAGAAAAATTTATCCAAATCATTTCTTAAATACACGTTGAAATTTGTCACGGAGAAAACAATCTAAGAAAGGCAAACTCAGGAAAACTATATCTTTTAAATTTTGTCAAAATAAAATTTTATATTTGTAAAACAAATATTTGAATATTTGGGGATGACATTGTTGGGTTTCGTAGTAATTTCAAAAAATTTCCTACGCTCACGCAAGATCATGTGATGCATAGCAACGAGGGGGAGAGTGTTGTCTACGTACCCAACACAGACCGACTGCGGAAGCGATAACACGACGTAGAGGAAGTATTCGTACGTCTTCACGATCCAACCGATCAAGCACCGAAACTACGGCACCTCCGAGTTCGAGCACACGTTCAGCTCGATGACGATCCCCGGACTCCGATCCAGCAAAGTGTCGGGGAAGAGTTCCGTCAGCACGACGGCGTGGTGACGATCTTGATGAACTACAGCAGCAGGGCTTCGCCTAAACTCCGCTACAGTATTATCGAGGTATATGGTGGCAGGGGGCACCGCACACGGCTAAGGAATAGATCACGTGGATCAACTTGTGTGTCTAGAGGTGCCCCCTGCCTCCGTATATAAAGGAGGAGAGGAGGGGAGGCTGGCCGGCCAAGGGAGGAGGCGCAGGAGAGTCCTACTCCCTCTGGGAGTAGGATTCCCCATCCAATCCTAGCCCAACTAGGATTCCTCGGAGGGGAAAAGAGGAGGAGGGGGCCGGCCACCTCTCCTAGTCCTAATAGGACTAGGGGAAGGGGGGGCGTGCAGCCCATCTAGGGCAGCCCCTTCTCTTTTCCACTAAGGCCCACTATGGCTCATATAGCTCCCGGGGGGTTCCGGTAACCCTCCCGGTATTCCGGTAAAATCCCGATTTCACCCGGAACACTTCTGATATCCAAATATAGGCTTCCAATATATCAATCTTTACGTCTCGACCATTTCGAGACTCCTCGTCATGTCCGTGATCACATCCGGGACTCCGAACAACCTTCGCTACATCAAAATGCATAAACTCATAATATAACTGTCATCGTAACCTTAAGCGTGCAGACCCTACGGGTTCGAGAACAATGTAGACATGACCAAGACATGTCTCCGGTCAATAACCAATAGCGGGACCTGGATGCCCATATTGGCTCCTACATATTCTACGAAGATCTTTATCGGTCAGACCGCATAACAACATACGTTGTTCCCTTTGTCATCGGTATGTTACTTGCCCGAGAATTCGATCGCGTATCCAATACCTAGTTCAATCTCGTTACCGGCAAGTCTCTTTACTCGTTCGTAATACATCATCCCGCAACTAACTCATTAGTTGCAATGCTTGCAAGGCTTATGTGATGTGCATTACCGAGAGGGCCCAGAGATACCTCTCCGACAATCGGAGTGACAAATCCTAATCCGAAATACGCAAATACGCCAACCCAACATCTACCTTTGGAGACACCTGTAATGCTCCTTTATAATCACCCAGTTACGTTGTGACGTTTGGTAGCACCCAAAGTGTTCCTCCGGCAAACGGGAGTTGCATAATCTCATAGTCATAGGAACATGTATAAGTCATGAAGAAAGCAATAGCAACATACTAAACGATCGGGTGCTAAGCTAATGGAATGGGTCATGTCAATCAGATCATTCACTAATGATGTGATCCTCGTTAATCAAATAACAACTCATTTGTTCATGGTTAGGAAACATAACCATCTTTGATTAACGAGCTAGTCAAGTAGAGGCATACTAGTGACACTTTGTTTGTCTATGTATTCACACATGTATTATGTTTCCGGTTAATACAATTCTAGCATGAATAATAAACATTTATCATGATTATAAGGAAATAAATAATAACTTTATTATTGCCTCTAGGGCATATTTCCTTCAGTCTCCCACTTGCACTAGAGTCAATAATCTAGATTACACTGTAATGATTCTAACACCCATGGAGCCTTGGTGCTGATCATGTTTTGCTCGTGGAAGAGGCTTAGTCAACGGGTCTGCAACATTCAGATCCGTATGTATCTTGCAATCTCTATGTCTCCCACCTGGACTAGATCCCGGATGGAATTGAAGCGTCTCTTGATGTGCTTGGTTCTCTTGTGAAATCTGGATTCCTTTGCCAAGGCAATTGCACCAGTATTGTCACAAAAGATTTTCATTGGACCCGATGCACTAGGTATGACACCTAGATCGGATATGAACTCCTTCATCCAGACTCCTTCGTTCGCTGCTTCCGAAGCAGCTATGTACTCCGCTTCACATGTAGATCCCGCTACGATGCTTTGTTTAGAACTGCACCAACTGACAGCTCCACCGTTTAATGTAAACACGTATCCGGTTTGCGATTTAGAATCGTCCGGATCAGTGTCAAAGCTTGCATCAACGTAACCTTTTACGGTGAGCTCTTTGTCACCTCCATATACGAGAAACATATCCTTAGTCCTTTTCAGGTATTTCAGGATGTTCTTGACCGCTGTCCAGTGATCCACTCCTGGATTACTTTGGTACCTCCCTGCTAAACTTATAGCAAAGGCACACATCAGGTCTGGTACACATCATTGCATACATGATAGAGCCTATGGCTGAAGCATAGGGAACATCTTTCATTTTCTCTCTATCTTCTGCATTGGTCGGGGATTGAGTCTTACTCAATTTCACACCTTGTAACACAGGCAAGAATCCTTTCTTTGCTTGATCCATTTTGAACTTCTTCAAAATTTTGTCAAGGTATGTTCTTTGTGAAAGTCCAATTAAGCGTCTTGATCTATCTCTATAGATCTTAATGCCTAATATGTAAGCAGCTTCACCGAGGTCTTTTCATTGAAAAACTCTTATTCAAGTATCCCTTTATGCTATCCAGAAATTCTATATCATTTCATTAGTAATATGTCATCCACATATAATATCAGAAATGCTACAGAGCTCCCACTCACTTTCTTGTAAATACAGGCTTCTCCAAAGTCTGTATAAAACAAATGCTTTGATCACACTATCAAAGCGTTTATTCCAACTCCGAGAGGCTTGCACCAGTCCATAAATGATCGCTGGAGCTTGCACATTTGTTAGCTCCCTTTGGATCGACAAAACCTTCCGGTTGCATCATATACAACTCTTCTTCCAGAAATCCATTCAGGAATGCAGTTTTGACATCCATCTGCCAAATTTCATAATCATAAAATGCGGCAATTGCTAACATGATTCGGACACGGACTTAAGCATCGCTACGGGTGAGAAGGTCTCATCGTAGTCAATCCCTTGAACTTGCCGAAAACCTTTTGCGACAAGTCGAGCTTTGTAGACAGTAACATTACCATCAGCGTCAGTCTTCTTCTTAAAGATCCATTTATTCTCAATTGCTTGCCGATCATCGGGCAAGTCAACCAAAGTCCATACTTTGTTTCATACATGGATCCCATCTCAGATTTCATGGCTTCAAGCCACTTTGCGGAATCTGGGCTCACCATCGCTTCTTCATAGTTCGTAGGTTCATCATGATCTAGTAGCATGACTTCCAGAACAGGATTACCGTACCACTCTGGTGCGGATCTTACTCTGGTTGATCTACGAGGTTCAGTAGTATCTTATTCTGAAGTTTCATGATCATTATCATTAGCTTCCTCACTATTGGTGTAGGTGTCGCAGAAACAGTTTTCTGTGATGTACTACTTTCCAATAAGGGAGCAGGTACAGTTACCTCGTCAAGTTCTACTTTCCTCCCACTCACTTCTTTCGAGAGAAACTCCTTCTCTAGAAAGGATCCATTCTTAGCAACGAATGTCTTGCCTTCGGATCTGTGATAGAAGGTATACCCAACAGTTTCCTTTGGGTATCCTATGAAGACACATTTCTCCGATTTGGGTTCGAGCTTATCAGGTTGAAGCTTTTTCACATAAGCATCGCAGCCCCAAACTTTCAGAAACGACAACTTTGGTTTCTTGCCAAACCACAGTTCATAAGGCGTCGTCTCAACGGATTTTGATGGTGCCCTATTTAACGTGAATGCGGCCGTCTCTAGAGCATAACCCCAAAACGATAGCGGTAAATCAGTAAGAGACATCATAGATCGCACCATATCCAGTAAAGTACGATTACGACGTTCGGACACACCATTACGCTGTGGTGTTCCGGGTGGCGTGAGTTGCGAAACTATTCCACAGTTTTTCAAATGTACACCAAACTCGTAACTCAAATATTCTCCTCCACGATCAGATCGCAGAAACTTTATTTTCTTGTTACGATGATTTTCAACTTCACTCTGAAATTCTTTGAACTTTTCAAATGTTTCAGACTTATGTTTCATTAAGTAGATATACCCATATCTGCTTAAATCATCTGTGAAGGTGAGAAAATAACGATATCCGCCACGAGCCTCAATATTCATCGGACCACATACATCGGTATGTATGATTTCCAACAAATCTGTTGCTCTCTCCATAGTACCGGAGAACGGTGTTTTAGTCATCTTGCCCATGAGGCACGGTTCGCAAGTACCAAGTGATTCATAATCAAGTGGTTCCAAAAGTCCATCAGTATGGAGTTTCTTCATGCGCTTTATACCGATATGACCTAAACGACAGTGCCACAAATAAGTTGCACTTTCATTATCAACTCTGCATCTTTTGGCTTCAACATTATGAATATGTGTATTACTACTATCGAGATTCAATAAGAATAGACCACTCTTCAAGGGTGCATGACCATAAAAGATATTACTCATATAAATAGAACAACCATTATTCTCTGATTTAAATGAATAACCGTCTCGCATTAAACAAGATCCAGATATAATGTTCATGCTCAACGCTGGCACCAAATAACAATTATTTAGGTCTAATATTAATCCCGAAGGTAGATGTAGAGGTAGCGTGCCGACCGCGATCACATCGACTTTGGAACCATTTCCCACGCGCATCGTCACCTCGTCCTTTGCCAGTGTTCGCTTAATCCGTAGTCCCTGTTTCGAGTTGCAAATATTAGCAACAGAACCAGTATCAAATACCCAGGTGCTACTGCGAGCTCTAGTAAGGTACACATCAATAACATGTATATCACATATACCTTTGTTCACCTTGCCATCCTTCTTATCCGCCAAATACTTGGGGCAGTTCTGCTTCCAGTGACCAGTCTGCTTGCAGTAGAAGCACTCAGTTTCAGGCTTAGGTCCAGACTTGGGTTTCTTCTCCTGAGCAGCAACTTGCTTGCGTTCTTCTTGAAGTTCCCCTTCTTCTTCCCTTTGCCCTTTTTCTTGAAACTAGTGGTCTTGTTACATCAACACTTGATGCTCCTTCTTGATTTCTACCTCCGCAGCTTTCAGCATCGCGAAGAGCTCGGGAATAGTCTTGTTCATCCCTTGCATATTATAGTTCATCACGAAGCTCTTGTAGCTTGGTGGCAGTGATTGGAGAATTCTGTCAATGACGCAATCATCCGGAAGATTAACTCCCAATTGAATCAAGTGATTATTATACCCAGACATTTTGAATATATGCTCACTGACAGAACTGTTCTCCTCCATCTTGCAGCTATAGAACTTATTGGAGACTTCATATCTCTCAATTCGGGCATTTGCTTGAAATATTAACTTCAACTCCTGGAACATCTCATATGCTCCATGACGCTCAAAACGTCGTTGAAGTCCCGATTCTAAGCCGTAAAGCATGGCACACTGAACTATCGAGTAGTCATCAGCTTTGCTCTGCCAGACGTTCATAACATCTGGCGTTGCTCCAGCAGCAGGCCTGGCACCCAGCGGTGCTTCCAGGACGTAATTCTTCTGTGCAGCAATGAGGATAATCCTCAAGTTACGGACCCAGTCCGTGTAATTGCTACCATCATCTTTCAACTTTGCTTTCTCAAGGAACGCATTAAAATTCAACGGAACAACAGCACGAGCCATCTATCTACAATCAACATAAACAAGCAAGATACTATCAGGTACTAAGTTCATGATAAATTTAAGTTCAATTAATCATATCACTTAAGAACTCTCACTTAGATAGACATCCCTCTAATCTTCTAAGTGATTACGTGATCCAAATCAACTAAACCATAACCGATCATCACGTGAGATGGAGTAGTTTTCAATGGTGAACATCGTGTATGTTGATCATATCTACTATATGATTCACGCTTGACCTTTCGGTCTCCGTGTTCCGAGGCCATATCTGCATATGCTAGGCTCGTCAAGTTTAACCTGAGTATTCTGCGTGTGCAAAAACTGGCTTGCACCCGTTGTAGATGGACGTAGAGCTTATCACACCCGATCATCACGTGGTGTCTGGGCACGACGAACTTTGGCAATGGTGCATACTCAGGGAGAACACTTCTTGATAATTTAGTGAGAGATCATCTTATAATGCTACCGTCAATCAAAGCAAGATAAGATGCATAAACAGATAAACATCACATGCAATCAATATAAGTGATATGATATGGCCATCATCATCTTGTGCTTCTGATCTCCATCTCCGAAGCACCGTCATGATCACCATCATCACCGGCGTGACACCTTGATCTCCATCGTAGCATCGTTGTCGTCTCGCCAATCTTATGCTTCCACGACTATCACTACCGTTTAGTAATAAAGTAAAGCATTACATCGCGATTGCATTGCATACAATAAAGCGACAACCATATGGCTCCTGCCAGTTGCCGATAACTCGGTTACAAAACATGATCATCTCATACAATAAAATTCAGCATCATGCCTTGACCATATCACATCACAACATGCCCTGCAAAAACAAGTTAGACGTCCTCTACTTTGTTGTTGCATGTTTTACGTGGCTGCTACGGGCTTAAGTAAGAACCAATCTCACCTACGCATCAAAACCACAACGATAGTTTGTCAAATAGACTCCGTTTTAACCTTCTCAAGGACCGGGCGTAGCCATACTTGGTTCAACTAAAGTTGGAGAGACAGTCGCCCGCAAGCCATCTATGTGCAAAGCACGTCGAGGGAACCGGTCTCGCGTAAGCGTACGCGTAAGGTTGGTCCGGGTCGTCTCGTCCAACAATACCGCCGAACCAAAGTATGACATGCTGGTAGGCAGTATGACTTGTATCGTCCACAACTCACTTGTGTTCTACTCGTGCATATAACATCAACATAAATAACCTAGGCTCTAATACCACTGTTGGGTTTCGTAGTAATTTCAAAAAATTTCCTACGCTCACGCAAGATCATGTGATGCATAGCAACGAGGGGGAGAGTGTTGTCTACGTACCCAACGCAGACCGACTGCGGAAGCAATAACACGACGTAGAGGAAGTAGTCGTACGTCTTCACGATCCAACCGATCAAGCACCGAAACTACGGCACCTCCGAGTTCGAGCACACGTTCAGCTCGATGACGATCCCCGGACTCCGATCCAGCAAAGTGTCGGGGAATATTTCCGTCAGCACGACGGCGTGGTGACGATCTTGATGAACTACAGCAGCAGGGCTTCGCCTAAACTCCGCTACAGTATTATCGAGGTATATGGTGGCAGGGGGCACCGCACACAGCTAAGGAATAGATCGCGTGGATCAACTTGTGTGTCTAGAGGTGCCCCCTGCCTCCGTATATAAAGGAGGAGCGGAGGGGAGGCTGGCCGGCCAAGGGAGGAGGCGCAGGAGAGTTCTACTCCCTCTGGGAGTAGGATTCCCCCTCCAATCCTAGTCCAACTAGGATTCCTCGGAGGGGAAAAGAGGAGGAGGGGGCCGGCCACCTCTCCTAGTCCTAATAGGACTAGGGGAAGGGGGGGCGCGCAGCCCATCTAGGGCAGCCCCTTCTCCTTTCCACTAAGGCCCACTATGGCTCATATAGCTCCCGGGGGGTTCCGGTAACCCTCCCGGTATTCCGATAAAATCCCGATTTCACCCGGAACACTTCCGATATCCAAATATAGGCTTCCAATATATCAATCTTTACGTCTCGACCATTTCGAGACTCCTCGTCATGTCCGTGATCACATCCGGGACTCCGAACAACCTTCGGTACATCAAAATGCATAAACTCATAATATAACTGTCATCGTAACCTTAAGCGTGCGGACCC
The DNA here is from genome assembly GCF_003073215.2 of Triticum urartu. NCBI lineage: Eukaryota > Viridiplantae > Streptophyta > Magnoliopsida > Poales > Poaceae > Triticum > Triticum urartu. The sequence continues at coordinate 535,025,981 of NC_053027.1, read as the reverse complement.
TACGGGTTCGAGAACAATGTAGACATGACCGAGACATGTCTCCGGTCAATAACCAATAGCGGGACCTGGATGCCCATATTGGCTCCTACATATTCTACGAAGATCTTTATCGGTCAGACAGCATAACAACATACGTTGTTCCCTTTGTCATCGGTATGTTACTTGCCCGAGATTCGATCGTCGGTATCCAATACCTAGTTCAATCTCGTTACCGGCAAGTCTCTTTACTCGTTCCGTAATACATCATCTCGCAACTAACTCATTAGTTGCAATGCTTGCAAGGCTTATGTGATGTGCATTACCGAGAGGGCCCAGAGATACCTCTCCGACAATCGGAGTGACAAATCCTAATCTCGAAATACGCCAACCCAACATCTACCTTTGGAGACACCTGTAATGCTCCTTTATAATCACCCAGTTACGTTGTGACGTTTGGTAGCACCCAAAGTGTTCCTCCGGTAAACGGGAGTTGCATAATCTCATAGTCATAGGAACATGTATAAGTCATGAAGAAAGCAATAGCAACATACTAAACGATCGGGTGGTAAGCTAATGGAATGGGTCATGTCAATCAGATCATTCAACTAATGATGTGACCTCGTTAATCAAATAACAACTCATTGTTCATGGTTAGGAAACATAACCATCTTTGATTAACGAGCTAGTCAAGTAGAGGCATACTAGTGACACTTTGTTTGTCTATGTATTCACACATGTATTATGTTTCCGGTTAATACAATTCTAGCATGAATAATAAACATTTATCATGATTATAAGGAAATAAATAATAACTTTATTATTGCCTCTAGGGCATATTTCCTTCACATTCTTCTAACATCATACTCACAAAGTTGCCAGACATCCTTACACTTAACTTACGCCTATAATCAGGAAAACGTAACCATCATGCAACATTTGAGCTAGTCCTATAGGTGAGACTAGGAATCGGGTTTTGCCGTTTATAACTTTACACATGCTTATGGGTTTTCCTCTCAGCCACATATTCAAGAATCGTAGCAGTTATAGCATAGAATATAAACATCTAATTATAAATTTGGAAATAAATAATACATTTATTATTGCCTTTAGGGCATATTTTCAACAACACGTTGTTGGCGCTAAACACCTTGGTAAGGAGGGGGGCGACCGGAGGAAGGCACGGCAGTGCCCTTGGACTAGTGGATTTTTTATTGAGACAAACATCTGGGTCCCGCATGTCATAGCGCTCAGCTTAATGGTCAACCAAAAGGAGTTGACCTTGTGGTACCACATGGACCTGATCGATGGGCTGGTGATGTCATAATCAGGTCTAATTTTGGTCCAAACGGTACATAACAAGAAGTGGTAGTTTTTAGCCAAAAATTTAGAGTGAAATAGGTATGTTTCGAATAAAAGTTGTAAGGTGACAATTGTGAGGGAGGGTTGGTCAAATTGTGGTAATTTTTTGTTAAATACTTCGCTATGGTAGTAGCCCGTGAACATCTTCGACTAATCTGTTTGTAGCAACTGCAGAGGCCCGAAAATTTGAAACACTTGAACGGAAGTACCATCGAGAAAGAAGAAAAAAGGCATAATTACATAATTAGGATGCGGAGTATTTGCTCCCTAGCTCAAATGTTCCTGATGAACAGTAAAAGGTTAAAAGAAAAACTGATTTTTTTTTGTAGCGAACTTTGACCAATGTTTTGTGTGCTTGCAAGAATTTGTCATAACATGATACTCGTGGAAGTCGTGGCAAAAAAATTCCAAGCTAAAAAAGGCTACATTTTGAAGTATTTTGGAGTTGTTTTACATGACTTCCACATTTGTCATTTCATGATGAAATTTTCAAGCACAAAAAGTATTTGTCAAAGTTTGCCACAAATTAAAAAATTAGAATTTTTATTTTTTTCTTAAAGTTTTCTGTTCATCCGGAGCTCGCTTGAGCTCCGGGCATAATTACCCACACCCTGGGTACTACGGGAATAGGTTGTCGATAGGGACCGATTTTTCTGCGCGTTGTAGATCGTCTGTAATGTTCCGCAACCTTTGCTGCTGATGGAAAATTTCTTAGAGCTTCAGCCATTAAGCATTGTCCTTGCACTGGCGGAGCTTCGTGAGGGCAAAACCAGGCCGTGGCCCGTCGGAGAAAAATAATAATTTTGTACATGTAAGAGCATCTCGAGCCGTGCCCCCAACAGGCTCTCCCAGGCGATTTTTTCGCGCCGGCGCACAAAAAATCGGCACAGCCGCGCCCTCAGAAGCCCAATTTTCGTCGGCTCGGGGCGAATTCAGCGCCGGCGGATCCAGGCCGAACCCGGCGCACTGGGGGGCGCTCGGGAGCGCCGGACAAAATGGTTTTGACGCAAAAGAGCCGCGGACCCGTCGAGTCAGCGATTCTCGCCTCGTCGTCCTGTGAACGCCTCGGTTTCCCGAGGGGAATCAATGCCAAGGCTGCCGCCGGTCAGCCTTCCATTGATTCCTCACGGGGTGGCTCTTCACGGGCGGCGCGACGCCGCCTGACTCCCCGCCCCGCGTACACACGCCTTCCCGGCGGCTATAAAAAGCCCCCCCCCCCTCGCGCGCCGTTGGCCACAAACTTCGTGCTCTCTGTCTCTCTCTGCCGCCGACGAACCTCTCCTCTCTCTGGCGGTGTTCGGCGTCAAGGCCGAGCCCGCAACGGATACCCCGCTCGGCCGGCATCGTCATCAATGAAGGCGGCGGCCGCGCCTCGTCCTCCGCTCCTTCCCGACTCGTCAAGCCAAAGACGGAGCCAGGGCTCCCCGTCGTGAAGACAGAGCCCGGGCTCCCCAACGGCGTCAAGGAGGAGGCGCTCGACGATGAAGCGGCCCTCAAATGGACGTGCGATGGCTGGCTGCAGACGGAGAGGGAGCGCCAGTGCGCCGCCCTCGCGCGGTTCGAAGCTCGTCGCTGTGGCCGGGACGAGTGAGTCATCGTCGTCCTCGACGACAGCGACGACGACGACGACGCGCCGGCACCGCCTGTCCGCCATGGAGCCACTGGGCAGGGGTCCAGCAGTGGCGGCCGCGCCGTGAAGAAGGAGAAGGCCGACGACGACGACGGCGGCGACTTCGCCGAGCTGATCGGCTTCTTCGCCCCTTAGATTACTTTTTTTAGATAATTTATGTAAAACACCCAACATGTTTAATATGAATATCAAGTTTGCCAAATTTTACCGAACTTTGCTGAATTCAAAATTTTTAAATTAAAAAAACGCGTCTGGGGACGACCCTGAGGCGAGCGGCTGGGAACCCGCTCGCCCCTGCACCGATTTTAGCGCCGACTGGCCCCCAGGGGACGCGTAAAGTCGCCGCCTGGGGGGCCAACGGCTGGAGATGCTCTAACAGCCTAATCCCGGTACCAGATCAAACCAGCTCTGAGCTATATAGCCCCGACTGAGCGCTGAGCAGAGGTGGTGGAGAGTGAAAGATTGGATGAAGCGTATGCCTCTGGCAGGGACGCGTTGCATGTTATATAGATAGAGAGATTTACAAGATCTTGGAAGTTCGGTTGTGTTGGATTGATCCTCAAGAAAAGGCTAAAGAGATGAGGATAAACCACAACTACCTGATTACAATGCACACGCAACACGCTAACCTACCGGGCGTATATACGGTTTATAATCACACCGTATATACATGTTACAATATATTCTAACACGCCCCCTCAATCACAACTTCACCAAGTTAAGATTGCTCTTAAAATCTTCCAGTTTTCGTCATGACAAGGCTTTGCTAAACCCATCAGCAACTTGATCACCTGTGGGTATAAAACGAATATCCAATAGCTTGCTAGCTACTCTCTCTCGAACAAAATGATAGTCAACTTCTATATGTTTAGTTCTTGCATGGAACACTGGATTTGCTGACAGATATGTGGCACCAATATTGTCACACCAAAGACAAGCAACTGGTGAATGAGCAACTCCAAGTTCACGCAGAAGAGTTTGGACCCAAATAATCTCAGCAGTTGCATTAGCTAAGGATTTGTATTCTGCCTCAGTACTTGATCTTGAAACAGTAGCCTGCTTACGTGCACTCCAAGAAATCAAGTTGGGACCAAAAAACACACAGAAACCTCCTGTTGATCTTATGTCATCAGGACATCCTGCCCAATCAGCATCTGAAAAAGCACTAACAATATTGCAAGTTGACTTGGTGAATTTCAGACATGTACTCATAGTACCTTTAAGATATCTCAAAATCCTTTTAACTGCTGTCATGTGTTGGGAGGTAGGAGAGTGCAAATACTGACAAACTTTGTTCACTGGGAAACAAATATCAGGTCTTGTTAATGTCAAATATTGCAAGGCACCTACCATACTTCTATACCTTGTTGACTCTTCGGCCCCCAAAGGTTCTCCCCCTTCCTTTGACAGTTTTTCGGATGTTGAGAGAGGCATGTTTGAAATCTTGCAATTCATCATACCTACACGTTTCAAAATATCCATGACATATTTTTCTTGGGTCAGGAGAATGCCATCTTTCACTTTATTGACTTCAATTCCCAAGAAATAATGTAGATCTCCTAGATCTTTCAAGGCAAAGTCTCTTCTCAAATCTGCCAACAAAGCTACAGTTGCATCTTGTGATGAGCTAGCAACAATTATATCATCAACATAGACCAACATAAACATAATAATTTTTCCTCTTCTGAAGAAGAACAGAGAAGTATCTCCCCTTGATGGTTTAAAACCAAGTGCTTGAAGTTTGTCACACAACCTGGAGTACCATGCTCGAGGTGCCTGTTTCAAACCATATAGAGCTTTGTCAAGTTTGCAGAGATGATTTTCCTTGCCTTTTATCGCATAGCCAGGTGGTTGTCTCATATAAACTTCTTCCTCTAGAACGCCATGAAGAAACGCATTCTGAACATCCAATTGCCTAAGACTTCAGTTACTGGATACTGCAACAGAAAGAACAAGTCTGATAGTAGCTGCTTTAACAACAGGACTGAATGTATCCTCATAGTCTATACCATATCTTTGTTTGAAACCCTTTGCTACTAGCCTTGCCTTGTATCTGTCAATTTGACCATCTGCCTTTCTTTTAATCCTATAGACCCACCTACAATCAATAACATTTTTATTTTTTGCTGGTGGAACTAAGTGCCATGTCTTATTTTTAATAAGAGCATCATACTCATCATTCATAGCCCTCTTCCAATTTGTATCATTCAAGGCATCTTGCAAACTATGAGGTTCACTAGTAGTTATCAGACCACCAAAGCGAGGTTTGAGCTTGTCATACCTAACTGTGCCATCTGTACCAACTTGAGGTTTTGAAATACCGTGTTGTGATCGTGTTCGTCGAGTCGGGACATCAGAGACTGCAGGTACATGTGGCACAGAAGATCCGCCAGAGGGAGGAGGATCTGCACGCGCTCGAACATCAGCACGCGATCCCGTAGCAGATCTGTCGCCAGCGACAGAGGATCTCGCATCCTGTCGGGGCAGATCCGCGCGGGAGTCCGTGTCTCCCTCGCTCGGTTGGCCCACTTGGCGGCCTGCAGGAGGGGAGCCGGCTGGCCCGTTTGATGGCGCGGTGTCGGGAGACGCAGCGGGCGACCCACCGTGCGCCACGCGTCGTTCCCTGGGCGGCGTCTGTGCGGCCGAGGCAGATTCGCCCCCTGGGCCGCCTGCGCCACCTGGGCCCACTGGCCCTGCCGTCTCGGGATCGCTGCCCACAGCACCTGAATCCTCCTCGTGTTCTGCAGCGTTTTCGTCTTGTTCTGGCTGCATAAAATCATGCACAAAAACTGGATTTTCTCCATTGTTAGCAACAGGATTAGTGCGAAAATTAGTCTGTTGATCAACTACAGGTTCGTCCCCATGATCAAGAGGTGCAGATTCAGGGAGCAAAAGGACTTCCGGCCGGAGAGGGGCGCCTGCATTGGGATTTAAGGATGCAAATGGAAAAACCGTTTCATCAAAAATAACATCACGGGATATATAGACTCGTCCGGCAGCAACATCTAGGCATTTAAAACCCTTGTGAAGATTGCTGTAGCCAAGGAAGACGCACTGTTTGGAACGAAACTCCAATTTTTTGGAATTATAAGGGCGAAGATTCGGCCAGCATGCACACCCAAAAACTCGAAGAGAGTGATAATTGGGTTGTTCATGAAACAATCGTGTCAAAGGAGTTTCAAAATTAATCACTTTGCTAGGGGTGTGATTTATCAAGTATGTGGCAGAGAGAAAAGCCTCATCCCAAAATTTCAAGGGCATGGAGGCATGGGCTAAGAGAGAGAGCCCTACATCAACAATATGCCGATGTTTTCTTTCTCCTGACCCGTTTTGCTGATGAGCATGGGGACAGGAGACATGGTGAGTGATTCCTAATTGACGAAAGAAGGAATTTAAGCGCTCATACTCGCCACCCCAGTCTGTTTGCATAGTGATTATTTTTTTATTGAACAACCTTTCAACAAGAGTTTGAAATTCATGAAAGACTTTAAACACTTCAGATCGGTGCTTGAGTAGATATATCCACGTAAATTTGCTGTAATCATTGATGAAAGACACATAATAGTTTTTCATATTGATAGAATCACGGGCAGGCCCCCATACATCGGAGAAGATTTGCTCTAAAGGAGCTTTAGACACACTGTTTGAACTAGGATAAGGAAGTTGGTGACTTTTGCCCATTTGGCATGCATCACAAACACCTTCTTTATTTAACTCACTACTAGAAAAAGGAATATCATTCTGACTAAGAACATGACGCGCTATGGTAGATGACGGATGTCCTAGCCGACTGTGCCACCTTTCAACAGGTAGTTTATTTGCACCAAACGCTTGCTTGCTTGAACTAAGAGGAGCCGATGATACGGGGTAGAGGCCTTGTCTACATTTGCCACGCAGAAGGGTTTTCCTTGTTCCCTGTTCCTTGACGAGAAAGAAATTTGGGTGAACTTCAAGGAAAGTATGATTGTCAGTAGATAAGCGATGAGCAGAGATAAGGTTTTTGGCGGCATCGGGTACATGCAAGATATTCTTTAGATGAAGATCACGAGTAGGGGTACGAACAGTAGTGTGACCAATATGACTAATTTCCATACCTTCTCCGTTGGCAGTGTGGACTTGATCGTTGCCGTGATACTTGTTGTGGACGGTCAACTTGTCGAGCTCGCTGGTGATGTGGTCGGTGGCGCCGGTGTCCAGATACCAGTTGGTATCCACTCCATAGGACGAGGTTGTGGCAGATCCGGCGCTCTTCTCATTCTTGGTGTAGGAGATGTCGAAGCGACGGTAACACTCAAGGGCGGTGTGGTTCAGCTTCTTGCAGATTTGGCAGACGATCTCAAGAAGATCATCTACTCCGTTGCCGTTGCCGTTGCCGCGGCCTCCCTTGCCGCGACCACCGCCTCCATTGCCACGGCCTCTGTTGCCACGGCCACCTCCTCCATTGTCGCGGCCGCCATTGCCACGGCCACCTCCACCACGGCCACCACCACAGCCACGAGAGATGGCATTTGCCGAGGACTGGGAGGAGTGGTTGCCACCTTCGAACATAGCAAGACGCTTTTCAAAGCCGATCAACTGAGAGTAAAGTTCAGCTACCTTGATTGGTTCAGTCCTCGCGGCGCAGATGGACGAGACAAATGAGATGTAGTCGTAGTCCAGCCCTGCAAGGATGTAGGAGACCATGTCATCATCGTCGAGCGGCTTGCCTGCTGAAGCCATCTCGTCGCCCAGCGCTTTCATACGCCCGATGTAGTCGGCGATGGTCGTGGTGCCCTTTTTGGTGGTGGAGAGGGCGATCCGCGTGTTGACGATGTTGGCCTGCGTCTGGGAGAGAAACATCTCCCTGATGGCGGTCCATGCCGCGGCGGCCTTGGTGCAGTGGGCGACTTGGATCATCACAGGTGGCGAGATCGAGTTGAAGATGAAACTCAGCACCTGCGAGTCTTGCGCCAGGGTGACGAGATATGCCGGGTTCGGCACATCTGTCGGCTTACCATCTTTGTCGGCAAGCTTGGGCTCCGGGAACTGGTGATCAGGATTGAGATGATCAATCAGCTGCGCTCCGCGGATGGTGGCTAGGGCTTGGGCGCGCCGGACCAGGTAGTTACCCCGGTGCAGCTTATCAGCGATGGGAATGAGGGCAAAAGCGGCGGCGGCGGAGCTGGAGCTAGCCATGACTAGGGTTGGATGTTGGAGAGGAAGTTGGCTCTGAATACCATGAAAGATTGGATGAAGCGTATGCCCTCTGGTAGGAACTGAAGACAGATTCTACTCTTGAGTTGAGAACTTGATAAGCACAATCATGAGCTACCCCATTGATGTTCCTGGGGATGTGATAAACAGCAACATTTAGGGAGGATGTGTCCTGGATAAACCTGCTGAGAGGGCTGCGACATCTCCACGTGATCAAGACATCATTTATATTTCTGGACGCCGCCATCTTTGCCAAGGAAAGATTGTCGGTGAGGAAAACCTGATTAAGGTGAAGAGAGGCCGTCACTGCAGCTGCTAGCCTAATCGCCAAAGCTTCTGCACATAGAGGAGAAAGAGCATCATCCGCAGACGCCTGTATCATGATTTTCCTATCAATTCATTGATCAGTAATATGGACAAAAACACCAATCCCAGTGGCACCCTCCAATCCCCTGCCAGGGATATTTTTCTTGCGCCAATCAGCATCAGAATAGACTTTAGTTCCTGCAATGAGTAAGTCAGATTTGATTGTGGATCCCTGCAAAATTTGTTCTGCACATTGGGTTTGAGAGCTTGATGGTGCTGCAACTTGTTGGGCAGAAGATAGAGATGAGTTGGGGTCCAGTATAGCATGTGCTGAAGATATAGCATTAGAAGCAAGATGCACGTGGTGAGGAAGAGAGTCTTTCCTGCAAAACAGAACTTCATTCCTAGCTTTCCACAAACACCATAAGAAAGTGAAGATATTAGGGATAGAAGCATTCGGATGATGCAAATTGCAGAGAGCAAAAATAATGTCAGGTATCGTAGAGTATTGAGCAACCAATATATCGGATCGAATATGCCAAGGCCTTGCAAACCAAGCTGCTCGAGCAAAGGAACAGAGAAAGAAAGGGTGGATTTCATCCTCCTCCAAATTGCATCTGGTACATGTAGTGCTTGCTGAAATTTGAGATGGGCTCTAGGCCCATATAGAAATTTCTGAAAAATCTCTAAGGGCCCATGTGGGTTATATGGCACTAGGTGTAGTGGGAAGTTTAGTCCCACCCGGAAAGTGGAAGAGGAGTTGGACCTCTTTATAAGGGTTTCTCTTCTACGTGTTATTGGGGCTTGAGAAGAGAAGAGGCCCTCGTGCACTCCTCCTCCGCCGCCCGCCTCGCCACGCCACACCTCGCCTCGTCACGATGCGCCGCGCCGCGCCGCACCGCGGGTTTGAGCCGAGCCGAGCTCACACCTACGCGCTTATTTTTTACGTCGGATCGTGGGTTGTCGCGGACTCGGACGTGGGTTGAGCCCACGTCTCTCCACACACGGCTGCGCCTATAAGTGTGCGGTGTCTCCTAACCCTAGCCGCCACGAACAGATCACATCTGCTCACGCGCACGCCCACCGTCGTTCCTTTGCTGTTGCTGCCGCCGGTGACTCCATCCCGCCCGCCGCGTACACGGTCGACGGGAGAGCAGGTCTCCGAAACCACGCCCTTCTGGTTCCTGTACGGGTTGAGGGGCGAATAGGTTTTTGGGCAGCGATTACGCGACTGCTCGCTTCCGATCGTCTACTTCCTCTACGTCTGCGTCGCCTTCATCATCACCATGTCCACCGACGCCGACCGTGCCGCCGCCGAGAAAGCTGAAGCCGACAAGAAGGCCGTCGAGAATGCCGCTGCTGCCACCAAAGCCGCGGCCTCTACATGGCCTACTGGAGGGTATAACTCGTTTATCCCGCTCCTACTGTTTTCTGTTTTAGCCATGCTAGCGTTATACGTAGATCTTTCTGCAATTAGCGTAGTATGTGCTTGCTTGACTGAATATCAGTATGTGCTTATTTGTGTTTATGCCATGCTAGTAATTTACTCATGGATTAATTTAATCGAGAAATTGCCTATTTACTCAACAATCCAAAAACCTATTATGTGTAGGAATTTCTCGGCAAGTGGCTTTGCTGCTGCACTGAAACCGTGTAAGTTTACCGGTACATACTTTAAGCGTTGGCAGACTAAGACCACGTTATGGCTCACGGCTATGAACGTGTTCTGGGTCACCGGTGTCTCCACGGAAACGATTGCTCCTGAACAGGAGAAGGCGTTCAAGGAGGCTACCGTTGTGTTTCTCGGAGCGGTTCTTAGCGTGATCGGAGATAAACTGGTCGATGCATATTTACATGTGCATGTCGCCAAGGATTTGTGGGAGGCGCTCGAATCTAAATTCGGGGCCGCCGATGCAGGGAGCGAGATGTATATTATAGAGCAGCTCCACGATTACAAGATGGTTGAAAACCGTCCTGTATTGGAGCAGGCTCATGAGATAATATGCATTGTTAAGGAGTTTGAACTTCTTAAGTGCGAGTTACCGGGCAAATTTGTCGCGGGCTGCATAATCGCTAAGCTCCCTAATTCCTGGAGGAACTTTGCCACCACTCTGAAACATCAGAGGCGTGAATTCTCCGTGGAGGATGTCATTGGCCATCTGAGTGTTGAGCAGAATTCAAGGGCAAAGGACTCGCACGGAAAAGGGGCCGAAGGGACTTCTGTCGCTAAGCTCCCTAATTCCTGGAGGAACTTTGCCACCACTCTGAAACATCAGAGGCGTGAATTCTCCGTGGAGGATGTCATTGGCCATCTGAGTGTTGAGCAGAATTCAAGGGCAAAGGACTCGCACGGAAAAGGGGCCGAAGGGACTTCTGTCGCTAAGCTCCCTAATTCCTGGAGGAACTTTGCCACCACTCTGAAACATCAGAGGCGTGAATTCTCCGTGGAGGATGTCATTGGCCATCTGAGTGTTGAGCAGAATTCAAGGGCAAAGGACTCGCACGGAAAAGGGGCCGAAGGGACTTCTGTCGCCAACATGGTGAACCAGAAGAACTTCAACTCCCACAAGCCCAAGGGAAAGAACGGTGTCCAACACAATACCGACTTTAAGAAGAAGGGTAATAAGACCTTCAAGAAGAACAAGAAGGATGAGGGATGCTTTACTTGTGGTTCGGTTGAGCATTGGGCCAACAAGTGCCCAAACAAGTACAAGAAGCCAGGATAGGACTCCAAGTCTGTCAACATGATTGTGGGCAACAATGAGAATGGTGCATCTGGGTACGGTAATTTATTTACTGTTTTTTCAGTGTTTCAACCTACCGATTGGTGGGTGGACACAGGTGCAGGTGTTCATGTGTGTGCTGACATTTCATTGTTCACTTCTTACCAGGTCATAGGTCACGGGTCCGTATTCATGGGGAATGGCGTGAGTGCTTCTGTTCATGGTGTTGGCACGGTCAATCTGAAGTTTACTTCGGGAAGGATCGTGCAGCTGAAGAACGTGCAGCATGTCTCCGCCATCAAGAAGAACCTCGTTAGTGGCTCCCTTCTATGTAGAGAAGGGTTTAAGTTGGTTTTTGAGTCTAATAAATTAGTCGTTACGAAATATGGACTCTTTGTTGAAAAAGATTATGAGAGCGGAGGGATGTTCCGCCTTTCCCTCGCAGATTTTTGTAATAAAGTCGTGAACATATTCATTCAAATGTTAATGAATCTGAAGTTTGGCATTCACGTCTTTGTCACATTAGTTTCGGTGTTATGACGCGGCTAGCCAAGTTGGATTTAATCCCGAGTTTCACTTTAGCCAAAGGTTCTAAGTGCCTTTCATGTGTGCAAGCTAAGCAACCTCGCAAGCCTCACAAGGCCATGGAGGAGAGACACTTGGCACCATTAGAACTCATACATTCTGATCTTTGTGAGATGAATGGTGTGTTGACTAAAGGTGGAAAGAAATACTTCATGACATTGATAGATGATTCCACTAGATATTGCTATGTTTATCTGTTAAATACTAAAGATGAGGCTCTACACTACTTTAAAATCTATAAGGCAGAAGTTGAGAATCAACTTGAAAAGAAAATTAAACGAGTCTGGTCAGATCGTGGTGGAGAGTACTTCTCGAGTGAGTTTGATTCCTTCTGTGCGGAACACGTCATTATTCATGAGAGTACGCCTCCCTATTCACCCCAGCCAAACGGGGTTGACGAGCGAAAAAACCGTACTCTAACTGATTTGGTTAACGCCATGTTAGATACATCGGGTTTATCCAAGGCATGATGGGGGGAGGCTATATTGACGGCATGTCATGTCCTGAATAAAGTTCCGACAAAGGATAATGAGATCACTCCCTATGAGAAATGGGCAAAGAGAAGGACAACACTCTTGTACTTGCGGACTTGGGGCTGTTTGGCGAAAGTCAATGTGCCGATCCCCAAAAAGCGTAAGCTTGGACCAAAGACTGTGGACTACGTTAATTTGGGCTACGCTAAGAACAGCGTTGGCTATAGATTTCTAGTAGTGAAATCTGAGGTACCTGACCAGAAGGCCGGTACAATTATGGAGTCTAAGGATGCTACATTCTTCGAGGATATTTTTCCTATGAGAGATATGCAAAGCACTTCTAGATAGGAATCTGAGGAGACTCCTGAACCTGCCATCCCTATGGAATATTATGAACAAGCACATGATAAAAATCCTGAAGAGGATGATGAGGAAACCCTTGGTAGGGGCAAGAGACAAAGGACTGCAGAGACCTTTGGTGATGATTTCTTCGTGTACCTCGTGGATGATACTCCCACTTCTATTTCAGAAGCGTATGCCTCTCCAGAAGCTGACTACTGGAAGGATGCGGTCCGTAGCGAGATGGATTCCATCATGGCTAACGGGACATGGGAGATCACTGATCGTCCCTATGGTTGCAAACCACTGGGATGTAAGTGGGTGTTCAAAAAGAAGCTTAGGCCCGATGGTACGATTGAAAAGTACAAGGCTAGGCTTGTGGCCAAGGGCTATGACCAGCAAGAAGAGGAAGATTTCTTTGATACTTATTCACCTGTGGCTAGACTGACCACCATTCGAGTATTACTCTCGTTGGCGGCCGTGCACGGTCTTCTCGTCCATCAGATGGATGTTAAGACGGCTTTTATAAATGGAGAGCTAAAGGAGGAAATCTACATGCAACAGCCTGATGGCTTTGTGATAGATGGTCAGGAAAGAAAGGTGTGTAGGTTGATAAAATCTTTATATGGCCTGAAACAAGCACCTAAGCAATGGCATGATAAGTTTAATACAACTCTGACATCTGTTGGTTTCGTTGTTAATGAGGCTGACAAATGTGTATACTATCGCCATGTTGGGGGCGAAGGAGTTATACTGTGCTTGTATGTTGATGACATACTGATATTCGGAACCAACCTCAAAGTCATTGAGGAGGTAAAGTCGTTTCTGTCTCAGAACTTTGAGATGAAAGACCTAGGTGTGGCTGATGTTATCTTGAACATCAAGCTACTGAGAGATAATGAGGGTGGGATCACACTTCTGCAATCCCACTATGTTGAGAAGGTGTTGAGTCGTTTTGGATATTCGGACTGCACACCATCTGAAACACCATATGATCCTAGAGTGTTGATTTGAAAGTCCAAAGGCATGGCTAAAGATCAATTGAGATACTCTCAAATTATTGGTTCACTAATGTACCTAGCGAGCGCAACGAGGCCTGACATCTCGTTTGCTGTGAGCAAACTGAGCCGGTTTGTTTCCAAACTGGGTGATGTACATTGGCATGCTGTTGAGAAAGTTATGCGCTATCTGAAAGGTACTATGAACTATGGACTTCACTATACCGGATACCCATCGGTACTTGAAGGGTATAGTGATGCGAATTGGATCTCTGATGCTGATGAGATGAAGGCCACAACTGGGTATATGTTTACTCTTGGAGGTGGCGCTGTTTCCTGGAAGTCTTGCAAGCAAACGATCTTAACGAGATCGACAATGGAAGCAGAATTAACGGCATTAGACACATCTGGTGTTGAAGCGAGATGGCTTTGAGATCTTTTGATGGACTTGCCATTGGTTGATAAACCGGTTCCGGCTATCCTTATGAACTGTGACAATCAGACTGTCATCACCAAGGTGAAGAGTTCAAAGGACAACATGAAGTCCACCAAACACATAAGAATGAGATTAAAAGCTGTCAAAAAATTAAGAAACTCCGGAGTGATAGCGTTGGACTATGTCCATACGGCTAAGAATCTGGCAGATCCCTTTACGAAAGGACTATCACGTGTTGTGATAGATAATGCATCGAGGGAGATGGGTATGAGACCCACATGAGTTGCCATGGTGGTAACCCAACCTACGTGATCGGAGATCCCGTGAAGTAGGACCTGGGAAAACAAGCCAGTGGTGAACTGAGGAGAGTAACTATACTAACCCACTTCGTTGGAGATGCAATACTCTCGATACTGTATGGTAGGATGACTACTGTCTTAATGTGTTCCGAAGCTTATAAAAGCAAGATGCTATCCTACAGAGCGATCTTTGGAGGAACACACCTATATGAGCCCGACTGCTGGTCACAGTCTATGAGATTGGGGTGATCTCTAGTAAGCTCATGAATAGGCCAGGAGTGTGACTTATATGCTCCACCCGAGGGGTCAGCCTTCGGCAGCCCAGTACTAGTAAGACATGTGGTCAAGCTTCTTTACGCCAAACTGACAATTCAAGACATAGTCCATTGTTCAGTTGTGAAGGAGTGTAGCTACTTGCTCTAGGTGAAGTTCAACCTTAACAGGTCTTCACTGAAACACTGGTATATCGAAACAGTAATTGGAACAGAGGACACAATGGTCCCTCGAGATCTGGTGGGGGATTGCTGAAATTTGAGATGGGCTCTAGGCCCATATAGAAATTTTTGAAAAATCTCTAAGGGCCCATGTGGGTTATATGGCACTAGGTGTAGTGGAAAGTTTAGTCCCACCCCGGAAGTGGAAGAGGAGTTGGACCTCCTTATAAGGGTTTCTCTTCTACGTGCTATTGGAGCTTGAGAAGAGAAGAGGCCCTCACGCACTCCTCCTCCGCCGCCCGCCACGCCTCGTCACGACGCGCCACGGGTTGCGAGATTGAGCCGAGCCGAGCTCACACCTATGTGCTTATTTTTGCCGGTCACTAACGGAGAGTTCTCTGACAACTGGGCCATGATCTGAGACGTCGGATCATGGGCTGTCGCGGACTCGAACGTGGGTCGAGCCCACATCTCTCCACACGCGGCTGCGCCTATAAGTGTGCGGTGTCTCCTAACCCTAGCCGCCACGAACAGATCACATCTGCTCACGCGCACGCCCACCGTCGTTCCTTTGCTGCTGCTGCCGCCGGTGACTCCATCCCGTCCGCCGCGTACACGGTCGACGGGAGAGCAGGTCTCCGAAACCACGCCCTTCTGATTCCTGTACGGGGTGAGGTGCGAATAGGTTTTTGGGCAGCGATTACGCGACTGCTCGCTTCCGATCGTCTACTTCCTCTACGTCTGCGTCGCCTTCATCATCACCATGTCCACCGACGCCGACCATGCCGCCGTCGAGAAAGCTGAAGCCGACAAGAAGGCCGCCGAGGATGCCGCTGCTGCCACCAAAGCCGCGGCCTCTGCATGGCCTACTAGAGGGTATAACTCGTTTATCCCGCTCCTGCTGTTTTCTGTTTTAGCCATGCTAACGTTATATGTAGATCTTTCTGCAATTAGCGTAGTATGTGCTTGCTTGACTGAATATCAGTATGTGCTTATTTGTGTTTATTCCATGCTAGTAATTTACTCATGGATTAATTTAATCGAGAAATTGCCTATTTACTCAACAGTGGTAATATGGGCCGAGTACTTACCAACCCTTGCTCTAGTAGGGAGGGCATGTCGAAGAAGCCTCCAAGCAAATGTTTGAACACGAGGCGCCATGTGCTTCTGCTTCCAAACCTGCTGCAGTAAATTAGTAATGTTTGGAGGTACCTGCTTTGGCTGGTTGTTTTGCACCGCGTGAATCTGCTGCAAACAGAGCTTATAAGTGCTTTTTGAGATGCATTTTCCTGAAGGAGTGAGGTCCCAACAAAGGATGTCCCTGCAGCTATCAGTGACAATAGGAGTAGCAATAATAGCACTAGTAGTAGGCTCTTGAAAAAAGGTAGAGATGAGATGCACATTCCAGGCCTTTTGTTCAGGAAATCACATGTCAGAAACTTTGGCAGGGTAGACAAAATTACTATGTTGAATAATAAGGTGATCATACATGTTTTCCCGGGCAGTGCACCATGGAGAACTCCAAATGGAAATATTGCCTTGAGTAATTTGGTAGAAAGAATGATCTTTGAGCAGAGGCATAACTTTGAGAATGGATGTCCAGAAAGCCGATTTGGGGGTATTAGGAGAAGCTCTCCAAATGGAAGAGTCAGGAAAATATTTGGCTTTGAGAACTTGGTAGATGTGACTATCAGGATTCTCCGCAAGTCCCCAAGCAGCCGCAAGGAGAAGGCCTTGGTTCATGGCCAACATATTTTTTTATACCAAGTCCACCCTCCTTCTTAGGGGTGCAAATGTCCTTCCAAGTCCGGAGACATAAAGCATGAGCACCAGCTTCCTCTCTCACTCCAATCCACCAAAAATTCCTGATGATGGCAGTGACAGGAATTTCTTAGTGAAAAGGATATTGGACATGTAATAAACAAGAATGGAGGCAAAGACAGAATTAATAAGCTCAAACCTAGCCGCATGAGATAGCTTGTGAGCTTTGTAGGAATGGAGCTTATTCTTGAACTTGTCATAGATGAAGTTG
The DNA here is from genome assembly GCF_003073215.2 of Triticum urartu. Lineage (NCBI taxonomy): Eukaryota > Viridiplantae > Streptophyta > Magnoliopsida > Poales > Poaceae > Triticum > Triticum urartu. The sequence goes on along the minus strand of NC_053027.1, from coordinate 535,009,195 downwards.
TAAGCCGACAGGAAAAATGTCCTTGGTTGGAAGAACAAGAGGGTGCCCTAAGTGAGTAGATGTATGGTCTATAAGGGAAACAGGAAAAATGTGCCTAATTTGATCAACAAGGGCTTGGCAGACATTAGCGCTAAACATCAACGTGGTACACTGAACATGAGCTACTTCCCCAAGGCCTAACTACGAGTGTTCTGTTGGAATTTTGCTAGTAGGCCTTTGGCCCAAAGCCCAACTAAAATTCTGAAATTATCTTGGCCCATTCATGCACACATGTGAGTGGAGTGAGTGAGGCTAAAGTTTAGTCCCACCTCATAAGTTGAGAGAGAGTTGCACCTCTTTATAAGGTGAGCTCTTCTACCACTTGTATGAGCATGAGAAGAGGAGACCTACACGTGCGCTCCTCCTCCTCGCTCGCCTCGCCACGCCACGCCTCGTCACGACGCGCCGCGCCGCGCCGCGCCGCGGGTTGCAGGATTGAGCCGAGCCGAGGACAGAGCTATGCACGTTGTCTATATTTTTGCTGCACGGGAAAAATTAATGAGTCATTAATTAATAATTAACGGACGCGTTAATTACTGAACCGTTTCCGATTCTTTTGGATCGTGATGACTCGGACGTGGGGTTTACTCCCACGACCTACCCGGCCCGCACTATATAGTCAGGCAGACGTCTACCCTAGCCGCCGCCGCTTCGTATGGTTTCTCATCACCGTTCCAGATCATTGCGCCGCCAAACAAGTGTTCTCCATCCCTCCTTCCGGCGTGCACCGCGAGAAGGGACAGCAGGCCTCCGGAACCCCGCCTCTCGTGATCCTATATGGGAGAGGGGCGATCGGGTTTTTGGGGAGCGCACTCGCGCGACTGCTGGCAGCAACGACTTCGCGAACGACGACTTCTTCCCCGACCTCGTCAACCTCATCATCGACGACATGGGCGACAACGTCAACGCCGGCGGTGCTGCACCCGCTGCACCGTATGTGATTCTATCCTTCCTGTTCGAGATCGTGGTAGAATTCATGTTTCTAGTATGTGCCCTAGATGTGATATGTTCATCTGCTATGCTAGTTCGCATGATTAGTTTAATCTCTGCTGCTATGGTCATGATTTATCTTCTGTTTATTCGGATTAAATCTCGTAGTAATTTGCTCATATTTCCAACAATCCAAAAACCTGATTATAGGCAATTTACTCCGAGTGGTTTTGTTGCGCATCTGAAGCCGCGTGCCTTTAAGGGGGTGCAATATAAGAGGTGGCGCACGAGAGCAGTCTACTGGTTTCAGACCATGGGCTGCTATGATGCCACCAAGGGCAAGCCTGAGGGCGATCTTAATCCAGCACAGCCGGAAGCTTTTGAGAAGATCGATACCCTCTTTAAAGGCGCTCTTCTGAGTGTTCTTGATGACTCCATTGTGGATTCGTATATGTCGTTTGACAACGGCAAGGACATGTGGGCTGCGCTCGAGGCCAAGTTTGGTGCCTCGGACGCCGGCAGCGAGTTGTACGTCATGGAGCAATTCTATGACTACAAGATGACTGATGAGCGCCCTGTTGTACAGCAGGCTCATGAGATACAGTCGCTCGCAAAAGAACTTGAGTACTTCAAGTGTGTGTTGCCGGACAAATTTGTTGCCGGAGGCATCATTGCCAAGCTTCCACCTTCGTGGAACAATTTTGCTACTTCCCTGAAACACAAGAGACAGGAGTTTTTCGTTGCGGATCTCATTGGTACTCTTGATGTTGAAGAGAAGGCGAGAGCAAAGGACACACGTGCTCGATTTGCTGAGGGAGGTTCTAGTGCCCACATGGTACAGAAGAAGAACTTCCAGCCCAACAAGTTCAAAAACAACAAGAACAAAACTCAGGGCAAAGGCAAGTTTGATACAAAGAACAAGCCATCACATTCTACCAACTTCAAGAAGAATTCTCATAAGAAGGGGAAGGGACTTTGCCATGTCTGCGGTGATCCTAATCATTGGGCTCCGAAGTGTCCTAACCGCTTTGAGGAGCGCGAACATGAGAAGAGTGGCAAGTCCGCTAATGTTGTCATCGGTGATACTGATATGAAGGAATCAGGGTACGGTATTTTTTCCTACCATCCTTTCAGTATTTCAATCCCCTGATTGGTTAATTGACACCGGTGCCAATGTACATGTTTGTGCTGACGCCTCCATGTTTTCTTCTTACCAGGCAACAGGGACTTCACCCGTGCTGATGGGGAACGGGTCACATGCCATCGTTCGAGGTGTTGGTACGGTCGATCTGAAGTTTACTTCGGGGAAGACTGTGCGTCTGAAGAATGTTCATCATGTGTCGTCCATCAATAAAAATCTCGTTAGCGGTTCCCGTTTATGTCGAGATGGTTTTACGTTGGTTTTCAAATCCAATAAAGTTGTAATTTCTAAGTGTGGACAATTTGTTGGAAAAGGCTATGAGTGCGGAGGCTTGTTCCGCCTATCTTTGTCAGATATTTGCACTAAAGTTATTAATAATGTTTGCCACAATAATGAGTCTCATATTTGGCATTCACGACTTTGTCATATTAACTTTGATTGCATGACGCGGCTAGCCAATATGAATTTAATTCCGAAAATCTCTGCTGTTAAAGGCTCCAAGTGCCAAGTATGTGTGCAAGCTAAGCAACCTCGCAAGTCCCATAAGACTGCAGAGGCAAGAGACTTGGCGCCACTAGAGCTTATACATTCTGATCTTTGTGAGATGAATGGCGTGTTGACAAAAGGTGGAAAGAGATACTTCATGACATTGATTGATGACTCCACTAGATATTGTTATGTGTATCTTCTGAAATCAAAAGATGAGGCTTTGACTTTCTTTAAAAACTATAAAGCTGAGGCAGAGAACCAACTTGATCGAAAAATTAAACGGCTTAGGTCCGATCGTGGTGGAGAGTATTTTTCCAATGAATTTGATCTGTTTTATGTGGAACATGGTATAATCCATGAGAGGACGCCTCCCTACTCACCCCAGTCAAATGGGGTAGCCGAAAGAAAGAACCGAACTCTAACTGATATGGTTAACACCATGTTAGACACTTCGGGTCTATCCAAGGAATGGTGGGGGGAGGCGCTAATGACTGCGTGTCATGTCCTAAACCGAGTTCCCACAAAGCATAAGACCATGACTCCATTTGAGGAATGGGAAAGGAAAAGGTTGAAACTCTCTTACCTACGTACTTGGGGTTGTTTGGCGAAAGTCAATATACCAATTCCCAAGAAGCGCAAGCTTGGACCAAAAACCGTGGATTGTGTTCTTCTGGGCTATGCTTTTCACAGCATCGGCTATAGATTTTTGATAATAAAATCTGAGGTATCCGACATGCATGTTGGTACGATTATGGAATCAAATGATGCAACTTTCTTTGAGGACATATTTCCTATGAAGGATATGTCGAGTTCATCAAATCAGGAGATACCTACTCCATCTAGTGAGGAATTCACTGTAATTCCTGAACCCACCATTGCGATGGAACACGTTGAGGATCCTGTGTGAGGGTGACAATGGAACTCCTGTGAGGAGTAAGAGACAGAGGACTGCAAAGTCTTTTGGTGATGATTTCATTGTGTACCTCGTGGATGACACACCCAGGACTATTTCAGAAGCCTATGCATCTCCTGATGCTGACTACTGGAAGGAAGCTGTACGTAGCGAGATGGATTCCATCTTAGCTAACGGTACCTAGGAGATCACTGACCGTCTTTATGGGTGCAAACCTGTAGGATGTAAGTGGGTGTTCAAGAAGAAGCTTAGACCTGATGGTACGATTGAAAAGTACAAGGCACGGCTTGTGGCCAAGGGTTATACCCAGAAAGAAGGTGAAGACTTCTTTGATACTTACTCACCCGTGGCTAGACTGACCACAATTCGGGTGCTACTATCACTGGCTGCCTCACATGGTCTTCTCGTTCATCAAATGGACGTTAAGACGGCTTTCCTCAATGGAGAGTTGAAGGAGGAAATTTACATGGAGCAGCCAGATGGTTTTGTAGTACCTGGTCAGGAAGAAAAGGTGTGCAAGTTATTAAAGTCTTTATATGGCCTTAAACAAGCTCCTAAGGAGTGGCATGAGAAGTTCGAAAGAACATTAACTGCTGTCGGCTTTGTAGTAAATGATGGTGACAAGTGTGTGTACTATCGCTATGGTGGGGGCGAAGGAGTTATTCTTTATCTGTATGTCGACGACATATTGATCTTTGGAACCAAACTTGATTTAATCAAGGAGGTTAAGGATTTCTTATCTCGCTGTTTTGAGATGAAGGATCTAGGAGTAGCTGATGTTATCTTAAACATCAAGCTGTTGAGAGATGAGAATGGTGGGATCACACTGCTTCAGTCTCATTATGTGGAAAAGGTCTTGAGTCGTTTTGGGTATAGCGACTGCACGCCTTCTCCAACTCCATATGATGCTAGTGTGTTGCTTCGAAAGAATCGACGGATTGCTAGAGATCAACTAAGGTATTCTCAGATTATTGGCTCGCTTATGTATTTGGTGAGTGCCACGAGGCCTGATATCTCTTTTGCTGTGAGCAAGTTGAGTCGGTTTGTGTCAAAACCGGGAGATGATCATTGGCATGCGCTTGAGAGAGTTATGCGCTATTTGAAAGGCGCCGCGAGCTATGGGATTCACTACACCGGGTATCCAAGGGTACTGGAGGGTTATAGTGACTCAAACTGGATATCTGATACTGATGAGATTAAGGCCACAAGTGGTTATATTTTTACACTTGGTGGTGGCGCTGTTTCCTGGAAGTCTTGCAAGCAGACCATCTTAACGAGGTCAACTATGGAAGCAGAACGCACAGCATTAGACACTGCCACTGTTGAAGCAGAGTGGCTTCGTGAACTCTTGATGGACTTACCTATGGTTGAAAAACCAATACCCCATATCCTAATGAACTGTGATAAGCAAACTGTGATCGTCAAGATAAACAGTTCTAAGGACAATATGAAGTCCTCAAGGCATGTGAAGAGGAGACTAAAATCTGTCAGAAAATTGAGGAACTCCGGAGTTATTATGTTGGATTATATCCAAACATCGAAAAACTTGGCAGATCCCTTCACAAAGGGTCTATCACGTAATGTGATAGATAATGCATCAACGGAGATGGGTTTGAGACCCACCGCATGAGTTTTCCATAGTGGTAACCCACTCTATGTGATCGGAGATCCCGTGAAGTAGAAGTGGGAGACAAGCTGTTGCTCAGCTGTGAGGAGAGTATCCCCATATTAATTATCCCACTCCGTGAAGATGCAATACTCTCCTGATCTGCATGGCAGGTTGATACTTATCTTAATGTGTTCCAAGTGGCTTATTCGGGTAAGCAGAGATGTTGTCCTGCAGAACATCTTCTGAGGAACACACCTATATGAATTTGACTGTTAACGTCGCAGTCTGTGAGAATTGGGTGTTCTCTAATAAATTCATAAAAGGCCCTGGAGTATGACGTATATGCTCCACCCGCGGGGAAGCCTTGCGGCAGCCCAGTATCGGTCAAGAATTTGTGTGAAACTAGTTTCACAGAAAACTTGTAGTTCAAGGCATAGTCCACTATTCAAGTTGTGATCTAGTGTAGCATAAATTTCTAAGTGGAAGTTCAACTTCACAGTCTCCACTAAGCACCAGTATATAAAACAATGTTTTGGAACTAAATGATGAGATGTGCCAATGAGACTTTGTGGGGGATTGTTGGAATTTGCTAGTAGGCCTTTGGCCCAAAGCCCAACTAAAATTCTGAAATTCTCTTGGCCCATTCATGCACACATGTGAGTGGAGTGAGTGAGGCTAAAGTTTAGTCCCACCTCATAAGTTGAGAGAGAGTTGCACCTCTTTATAAGGTGAGCTCTTCTACCACTTGTATGAGCATGAGAAGAGGAGACCTACACGCGCGCTCCTCCTCGCTCGCCTCGCCACGCCACGCCTCGTCACGACGCGCCGCGGGTTGCGGGATTGAGCCGAGCCGAGGACAGAGCTATGCACGTTGTCTATATTTTTGCTGCACGGGAAAAATTAATGAGTCATTAAATAATAATTAACGGACGCGTTAATTACTGAACCCGGATCGTGACGACTCGGACGTGGGGTTTACTCCCACGACCTACCCGGCCCGCACTATATAGTCAGGCAGACGTCTACCCTAGCCGCCGCCGCTTCGTATGGTTTCTCATCACCGTTCCAGATCATTGCGCCGCCAAACAAGTCTTCTTCATCCCTCCTTCCGGCGTGCACCGCGAGAAGGGACAGCAGGCCTTCGGAACCCCGCCTCTCGTGATCCTGTACGGGAGAGGGGCGATCAGATTTTTGGGGAGCGCACTCGCGCGACTGCTGGCAGCAACGACTTCGCGAACGACGACTTCTTCCCCGACCTCGGCAACCTCATCCTCGACGACATGGGCGACAACGTCAATGCCGGCGGTGCTGCACCCGCTGCACCGTATGTGATTCTATCCTTCCTGTTCGAGATCGTGGTAGAATTCATGTTTCTAGTATGTACCCTAGATGTGATATGTTCATCTGCTATGCTAGTTCGCATGATTAGTTTAATCTCTACTGCTGTGGTCATGATTTATCTTCTGTTTATTCGGATTAAATCTCGTAGTAATTTGCTCATATTTCCAACATGTTCCTCTCCATGGATACCGCTACAATGTTGCACATTAGTCACCTGCACCGACACGTGCCATCAAATCTTTTGTGCATGTGTGCTACTTCCTCCGTTCCTAAATATAAGTCTTTTTAGAGATTCCACTACAAACTACATACGGATGTATATAGACATATTTTAGAGTGTAGGTTCACTCATTTTGCTCTGCATGTAATCTATAGTGTAACCTCTAGAAAGACTTATATTTAAAAACGGGGTGAGTATTATATTGTCATAAGCTACATCTTATGTCTACCTCCGAATTAAACCTTGGCATTCTCTGGGCCAGGCTTTGCAAAACCTGACCTCAAAATCCCAAGCTTGTGCCCGGACAGCCCGAAACACATGAACAGTGCCGTTTTTTAATTGATATAACAAACTTTGCAATATTTAAATGATATATTATGCCTATATTTCTAATAAAATAGTCATTTATGCTTTGTTCAAGCTTCCGGACCATGCTTCCGACGAAAAGGTTTAGGCCAAGCCCAGCTCAGATGTTAGGCTTTCACATCGGGTTGTCTGGGCCAGGGTGTTCATGCCCGGGTCTACTCCAAACTAGGAGACAAGATATAAGCATCCTTTGCGAGAACAATTAGTTGACGAGCGCTTTTTTGGAAGCCTCACAACGACCATTTAGGGATAGTCTGAGAGCGCACGCTACTTGGCGTGCTCTCAGCCACCACCACATGTCGCGCTTTGGGCATTTCCCCCGAATTTTATTTTTTTTCTATTTTCTTCATGCATTTTCGGCTTTTTAAAATGTTTTGTATGAGTTTTTTTTTAATTTTTTGGTTTTTCACCTGTCTTTCTTAGCTTTTGGACCAAAAAAAATTAAAAATCAAAATTTTGCGTGAAAAACGTGTTTTCTTTTTTGCTTCCATGAGAGGCACGATTTTGCTTTTGCGAGAGGCACAACCCTACTTCTTGGAAACGAAAAAGAAACATGTTTTATTTTTATTTTCTTTCGCAAGAGGCACCATTTTCCTTTCGCGAGAGCCACGGCCGCGGTTTTGCTTCCACGATAGGCACGACCATGCCTCTCGGAAACGGGAAAAAAGAATGTCTTGTGTTTTTTTTCTTCCGCGAGAGGCACGGTTGTGTTTTCGCGAGATGTACGGCCATACCTCTCAGGAACGGAAAAAAAACACGTTTTCTATTTTTATTTCTTTCCGCGAGAGGCACGGTTGTGCTTTTCGCGAGAGGCACAGTTGTGCCTCTTTTGGAAAAGGAAAAAAACATGCTCCAAGTTTGATTTTTCTGTCTGGTTTTTTCGTGAAAAGAAAAGTTCATGAAAACCTATCAACATGGAATCTAGTTTTGAATATCTTAACGTGAGGAATCCAATGATGAAAACGGTTCGAGATTTGAAAGTATGATTTAAGAGATAAAACATTTTAAATAAACAGATGTACGGATAAACAGATGCATTGCACCACTTGTCGCAACATGAGGAGATGAGAATGATCTTTTGAAGGAGTACTTCTTAATTAGTGATTTCGATACTTTGTCCCATAAAAAAAATACAAGCATCCTAATCTAAATACTATCCAATCTATAATAAGTTTATCATAATCTAAAGTAGTGGTCTAAAATGTCTTATATTAGTTTACACAGAGAGTACAACTTAACGTCCAACTATTACCTATCTTGTACAAGTATTCAACGTGACTCTAATAAGTATGAGCAATAAATCCATACGTTCAACTCAAAAGGTCAAGAAATTATTACAAGTATATAAACGTATCACTTTTTCAAGGAAAATAAAGAGTAAAATGCATCACAAGTCCTAAAACTATCATAGGTGTGTCAGTTTAGTCCTATAACTTTCAAACTGCACTTTTGGGTTCTAAAACTATCGAAAGTGTGTCAGTTTAGTCCTATAACTTCGAAACTGCATTTTTGGGTCCTAAAACTATTAGAGGTGTGTCATTTTAGTCCCATAACTTCAAAATTGCAGTTTTGGGTCTCAAAACTATGTATGTTTGTTCATCTGAGGTCCTAATCTTGCATGGCCACCATCCATGGTGCATTTTTTCAAATGAGCCATTTGTATGTGTTTATGTCCCCCAAAGTGGTACATACGCTTCCACGTTGCAGTGTGTCCTGCAACCCGCATGCCCACCACCTACATGGCCATGAGCTGCACGGTAGCCTCCCTGGGAGGTTTGGCGTGACCGTCGTGGAGACCCCGAGCTAGTCGGCATGAAGAACGACATCCCTCTCCCTCGGCGAGGCCGCCGGGGAGATCCCGAGCCAATTGGGATGGAGTACGCCATCCCACCTCTCTCTCTCTCTCTCTCTCTCTCTCTCTCTCTGTTTGATGATATCATCGTTGCCCCAACACCCATGTCGTAGAGTTGGCTGTGCAGGTTGTTGTATGGGCACGAGCATGGACATAGGTGGTGAGCTGTCGGGCGACGCGGAGGAGTGCGTAGAAACTGCAAAGCTGGCGCAGAGGTCGTCGAGAGTGACACAACCCTAGCAGTAGCCATAAGTGGGTAGCAATTGGACGTTGTGTGACGTGTCGTTCTGCTACTGTTGGGGGGGGGGGCTGAGATGACCGGTCTACTCTCCTCGCTAAAACCATCATTCCACTGATGGCCTCTGTACCGTCGCCTCTGAGCATTCTGTGCGTGGGAGAAGACGAGCGCGTGAGAATGAGGCGAGACAACGCTCTAGTTTTTTTGTTGCATATTTACCTTTCATAACTTAACCTGGTGGGCCCATTGGGTCGGGTCAACGTGGCTACAACCCAAGCATTTCCAAGTGACTCGTTGATGGGTCAATGCTAACCATGCAAGCTTAGGACCTAAGAGAAACAAACTTACATAGTTTTGGGACCCACAACTGCTGTTTCAAAGTTATAGGACTAAACTGACACACCTTCGATAGTTTAGGGTCCAAAAATGCAGTTTCAAAGTTATAGGACTAAACTGACACACCTCTGATAGTTTTAGAACCCAAAAATGCAGTTTCAAAGTTATAGGACTAAACTGACACACCTCCGATAGTTTTAGGACTTATGATGCATTTTACTCGAAAATAAAATAAATAAACACATCCGGTAAACTTTACACATGGCAGAGAGAAGCAGAAAAAGCGACTGGATGCTCATAACTGGCAGTATGTACTTTACATTGTCCGCATACATACAGAAAGGGGAAGAATGCACACTCCACTCTGCCGCAACTAAATGATACAACAATATGGTGATTTAACTCATTTCACTGCACAAAAGGCTCTTGTCCTAACCTCTAAGGCTCTTGCTCGCCTCCAAGGGGGGAACATCCCCCAAATAATCGCTATTTACAAACGATTCCCCGCGCCTTTCTCTCCTCCTAACAGTATGTGTTAACTTAACACCAGGCTAAAATTGTTGGCCACCCAAAATCGCTATCCTTTCAGTATCACGACACCGGTCCGTTGCTTTGCAATGTGCGATCGGAAACAGACGAAAGCTCCTCCTCCAAGGCGCTAAGAAGATCAAGGTACTCGCTGAATACATCGTGTGACTGCAAGTGGTTTGCACACATGTCAGAGACGCCTATAAGATTCATAAACCCTGAAAAATGAGCACCATTTGTGCTTTGCTAACCTGTAGAGTGATGCTATATGCTTTCCACAATCTCAGATCATGTCGAAAGAGATCGACCAAAACCTGAGGAAAATAAAAAGAATGCATTACAGCAGCAAGGACCACTAGTTTTGCAAAACCAAACAATTCACCTCTAAATGCTAATATTCACTGATAACAGTGCACCAACAAGATTAATATTATCTGATCTCAAAAAAAGATTCTACAACAATCAATCCATCCAGTTAAGTGCAAGTTGTGCGGCAAGTAAATACTACTCCCTCCGTTCCTAAATACTTGTCTTTCTAGGCATTTCAACAAGTGACTACATACGGAGCAAAATGAGTGAATCTACACTCTAAAATATGTCTACATACATCCGTATGTAGTAGTCATTTGAAATGTCTAGAAAGACAAATATTTAGGAACGGAGGGAGTAGTGGGCAGTAGTGAAGAACCAGATACATGGTAAAGCCAAAAAAACAACTTGAGCACAGATGCAAAGGCCAATGACAAGGTTACCAAAGAACCGCACATTCAAACATTTTAACTAGCGCATAAGAATTACTACCTCCGTCCTGGTTTATTGGTCCCCTTAATATTTTGTGCCAAACTTTTGACCATAAATTTAACTAATAAAATAATAATGCATGTCATCAAAAATTACATCGTCGGATTCGTATTTAAACATAGTTTTCAATAATAGTATTTTCGATTACATGCATTAACATTTTGTTAGTTAAATCTGAGGTCAAAATTTGGAACAAAATTCGAAGGGGACCAATAAACCAGGACGGAGGTAGTATTAACCATGTCAAAGGATAGATCTATACAAGTATTACCTCTGCACGCCTCAATAAAGTTGCTAGCACGACAATCCATTCCTTAAACTTGACAGAACACATATGAGCAAGAAGGAACTCAGCATCTAGCCGGCTCTGAAGTGTGTCCATTTGGAGCTGTCATTAAAATATCAATAATACAAGTGAGAACATTATTCTTCAAGAAAAGAAGATGGAAAAAAATATTTAATAATATTCTTTTATTGTGTGACTTGCAAACTTTTAAACCAACCAACGGTGTATCAACTATTGAGGTATGTGATGCATCTGCTTGAACCAAGTAAACAGATGATCTACACAAGATCATCTCAGCTTATTGTTCCTGTATTTTCAATACTGTCAAGTGATTTGCTTATTTTCTCGAGCAAATCATCTCCCAAGGTACTTAAAAGACATTCATAACGTTCAGGTTCTAGATTTGTTGAGCACGGCACAACTAGCACGAGAAAACTGCGGCAAACACTACTATCATTTTTCCAAGACTAAGAACGTCAATACCATTTACAATGTGACCAATACCTGGTCGAATTTAAACAGACTGACATGGAGAGTTTCACTAGAGCTGTCAAAAAAGTTCAATCTCGACCAACCGTTTGACCATGATCTGTTCTAGGCTCGGCTTGAGTTCAGCTCGAGACACTAACAAGCCAAGCTCAAGCCTGACCTCAAGCTGGCAGGCTTTAGAAGCTCAAGCTCGAGAAGTTCGGTAAAGCTGGACAGTACCAGGTGTTCCACTGTCATTTCCCTAAAATTTCAAATGTCTAGCACCTGCTTAGAATCCCAAGCCCACCATTCTTCCGACCATGTGTTCAAGCCCGAATGGAGTCTTAATCCAAGAAGTAAATATGGCAGCAAATGCCCTAAACTGATTGGCTTTCTCAGTTTGCAATTAAGCACCGGTTCATGAGAATATTCCCCACAAAAAAAAAGGCGTGTGCAAGCCTTTGACAGGTCAAGAGCCCTTCATTCTGCGACTCAGATAGGCTAGGATTCATGTCTCGGCCCTGGGTGTGTATTCGCTCAAGCTCGGCTCATTGACAGCCCTAAGTTTTACAGTTCAGGATTGCAGATTTTTCAAAATTTAAAATATGTAATATATACAGTACAAGCCCAAATGTTTTTGCAAAGCAAAAGTTCTAAATAACTAGGTGTCATTCCACTAATGATGATTTCATGACCAAGACAAAGACACCCAAATTTGCAAAGAAAATTGAGCACAAAGTAAAATTGAGGTATTGACTTGATGATTTGTTAAACAAAAACCTTTTCTCCAATTAGTTCAAGTGCAGATGCAAAATTCTCCAGTCGGGCAGACCCTTGCCTTTCTCGCTGAAGATATTCCTGCATGAAGTTACAATGAAGTATGATAACAAGTGGCTTTAAAATCAATAAAACTGTTACAATGATAAATGGTGAGAATCTCACCACAAGATCAAATTGAGTCCCTTTGACAAAAGCAACGAGCTTTGAAAGTTCCTTGCCAGACATCAAATAGCTGGCATGGCTCTCCAGAATGTTCATAACAGAGTTAATATGTGGGCTAAGTTCTTTCATTGAGTTACTGTCCAAAGAGGGAATAACACATAAGTTCTGATAACACCACCATAACCATCAAAAAAAAAGGACATGACCTTTTAAAGTTAACTACAAAATGTACCTTTTCAAGTCAGAAGATTGTCTTTTGTATGGCGAACGGAATAGAAGATAGCCCATAAACCTTGGAGATAGTTTTTCAGAGTCCGTATTGGCATTTTCAAAGTCTCTGCCAGACCTTAGCAAGAAGCGGACCTAAACAACATTGCTGGCATTCCTTAATTCCACTGGAGACTATAAATATAGGAAATAGACAGGTCATAGCATAAAAAGCATACCAGCTCCCCAGCAAGCTCGTACAGAGATTCATCGAGTGTAGCCTGCAAAGTTACAAACACTTGAAATTGAGAGCTTGAACATGTGAGACAACTAGTACATATACCAAAACCACCTTATGATTAAGGTAAAAGAATTACTTGAAGCAAACGGAGTGCACAATACTGACTGACAGCAGGGCCTTCCAGCTTAGCAATGACCTGTAATCATACAACATTTTACGCACTAATTCTTGAACTAAATGATAATAATGGTGAAAATAATCTTTGTTAGTGCATAACTCTGAGAAATACTATCATGCATCAGACATTATTTAACATATCCTAAAAGGGCATACCAGTATGTAGCAAGCAGCAGTCCTGTACCATCTCCGTTGGAAACATTCCTCGAACATCCTACCATGGAAGATCAGTCATATAAGAACGCAACAATTATATTTATTTCAAATGTTAATCAATCATTAACCACTGTCGACGCTACACAGTAGTTCGTTGGTAAACATCGTAAACATTTATTTAGAATCTGCACTCGCAAGATACCAAACGTTGGTGCTGGACTGGTAACAGTAAACCTTCTGCAAGTATCTATACACACCAATAAGGAACCAACGGAGTTATAAAAATTGACTGCCAATACAAATCAAGCGACATACATATCCTCTAAAAACCTAAGAAAATGGCCAGTTCAACAAAATACCTGAGCTCTACAAAATTAAGGTCATTCTGACCACACAAGACAGTAGTCCAAGTTAGCGTGATTAACAAGTCAACCGAATCAACAATGGATCATTCAGATTCTTGTTGATGGACACCAACTATGGCACATGGAAGTGTGCAAATCTACACTCTAGCTGATGCACGGCAATTACTAAGAGCAAGAGAGTTACAACTACAAGGTACGCATCTTCAAAAAAGGCAGCACACTTACTCTGTGGATCGTCCAGCTGCAGAGAAAAGATCTGCCCAGTGCCGGCCATCAGTTTTCCTAGCAACACTGACTACTACATCCATATATTCAGAAAAATTTCGAAGTAGGTCACATGTCTTCTCTAAAAGAGACTTCTTTGGAGATTCACCCTTTTGTGGAAGTTGATTTTTTATAGCACTTGGCCTGCAATTAGCAAAGTGGCCAATCAGAAAAAGAAGTTGATTCATTATTTAAGCAATGATGACATCAAAGCTAGCAACTTAGTGAACAAACGATGTAAAAATGCTACCAGTTACAGCATTAAATAGAAATATTAGAGTGATGGATGGCATCCATTTGAAAGAGTTCTATTATTAAAAACTACACAATGAACTATGACATGTTCCCATCTTTGTTTCAGCTCCAAATTGCAATATGCAGTAGATTTTACGAGGACAGTGAAAGAGTCAGAATCAAATACCTTGATATATCTGCTTCAAATACCGTAAACAGAAGCCACTCTAAACAGTGAGAGAAGTGAGGTTTCTCTGCTGACAAGTTTGCCAAACGTAAAGCTTCTTCATGTTTGTCTCTCTGTTAAATAAATAGAATGGAGAAGTAATTTTAGAGGCACAAGAAAATGATTTATACCATATTTATAACATAACATAGAAAAGTTGACGCAAGTAGTCCAATAAAGCATCATTGCAAACATATCTTCCCAGTAAAGCCAAAAATTAACCTTCCAAAGGCAACAACCCTAGATTAATGTAAGCGAAATCATCTTTTTTTATGCTTGCAATAAAGTATGTCCGAAAGTCCTGCTACACAGTTCAACGCGGGCAAATATCATAATATAACAGTCCAAAAAATAAATGAATCCCAGCGTTCTCCCTAACGTAGGCAGAAGCCATGTTAGCTTTGCATATTCAGTCAGTAAGACAGCAGATAACGCCACTTATCCAAGCTAAAATCAATGGTGAGAAAGGATTTAGATGACAATGCATAAAAAATTATTCGTAGATCACATTGGATGTGTGTAGCAATGTTTATGCAATCTTCATCAAACTTGGCCCTTTACTTTCATCTTTAAAGCATAAGTCCTGTTTTAACGGGTTGTGTATTAACACTAATCTGATGTAAGAACTCAAATTTAGAGGCACTGCTAGGAGCCCCAAAAGTATATATTTGACTAATGTGAGAATCAGACATTTTTCCATTCTTACCAGATTAATGGAGGAGTTTCTAATATTGCCTTTATCTTAAAAAAAAGTCAACTGATAGAAAACATACACCAGAGAGGAACAATCATTGCTAACTCTACCTGAAGAAGATGCCGTAGTAAACAATGCAATATTGTTTGCGCTTTTGGAGAAGGCTCAAAGCATGGGAACTCTGCGGTTGAAAAGGACGTCCGCTGAGAAACACCAACAACTGCACCAACATTTGGCAGGAGACCAAGAGGATACACCTCACGGTCAAATTCAAGCTCTGGATCCAACTACAGAATCAAATAAGACATGCTCAATTATAATTTATGATAACATCATGAAAAGCTTTTCATTTGATAAAAGATCAGCACATAAAAATATCACAGCTTATATTAACAGATTTACCCAAAAAATATAAGCATTTCACATTAAGTAGGTGGAAAACTCCAAGCAGATACAAAAACCATTGCTTGACCTAAGAAGTAAGATCAGTACCTGCAGAAAATCCTCTTGCCTAAAAGGATTTGCTCCATGTGATGGGTACCATACCTGAAACAAAGCAGTTTCTGCATAAAAGGATAGCAGGCAAATACGACCCAAAGATACATGTGCATAATAAAGAAAATATGTATTAAAGAATACCATTAAAACTGACCTGCATCCCTTGATGGCCATAGTCAAGCCATGAAACCTCTTTGATAAGATTACTCTTCTCTTCTTCTTGAGAACCGACGACCCAGAAGAGTTCAACTGAATTTGTAAGTGCTTGCTCATGTCCATCATCCATGTCCAGCACAGAAAGTTCCCCATTCACCCGCAAGATCAGACATCTGATATATTGCAAGCCAAATAAAAATCAAGGAGAATAGGATCAAGTGACATCTGGATTAAAATATACCTTGAAGGTTGTTGGGACGACAGGTTAGAAGATTCATTTGTATCCCGCTTCAGCACACCTTCATCAGTTGGTTCAGGAATCAAGCGCATTGAAACAGGTGGGCTCTTTGGACTCATAATTGAAAGTTCTCGAACTGTTGAAAGCTGTTTAATCATGGAGAAATGTACGTTGTAAGGCAGAAGCTAACAAAAGAATCTACATTGAGGATGCAAAATTCTCACGTCACCTGTAAAACTGGACTACTGGTAGGTGACAATTCTCCCGAGATCATCACATGGAATATATGCACATCAAATGGACTGTAGGTAACAAGAATGTAATCCTGAAAGACATCCATGACAATGGGTCTACCAAGCAGTGGTTTCCGGTAAAGTAAGGAGCTATGATCAAGGTGATATCTTGGGAAAAACAGCAGCTCGTACCTAAGACAAATGCAATGAACAAGGCATATTGTTAAATGGTAAATAGCAAGTCATACACATGAGAGAGAGAAGTGGTCTTTAAAAGGTAACGAAGCACTGAGAATAGAAAATATTAATGATTCTTTTGACATATAGCAAACAGTGAGGTTCAGACAGTATCTATGTGAGTTCAAGCACTTGCTCAAAGCATGAAGCTCAGTAAACATAAATAAATAAATAAAGAGCTTCCATGCGCAGAAAGTTTCAGACTTGAGACAGTTACCAGATAGCAAAAAATAAGGTAAGAAAGTGAGACTAACGTGTTTGATGATTCAACATAATTGCATATGATGACTATTTTACCCAGCCACAACAAGCCTTTGCATTGAATCTTTTGCTCTTGAGTAACATCCCCAAAAAAACGCCATCTTTTGTTTCGCAAATCATACAGCACTAGGCCACGAGAGCCAGCAACTGCCAAGTACATGCCATCATCACTTGCAACTACATGCAGAACTGGCCAGTTCTGTGAACTATAGGACACCTGTTTCCAAAAGAGAAGTGTTAAAATTATCCATACATCAACATATGTTGCACTTTATTACCTAATAAACAGATCAAAAGATGAAACCGAAGACTTAACTGGAACATTAAGATGCAATATCTTAAGTTCATCAGTATCATCAGGTTGCACTAACAGGATTCGGTCTTCGCCATAAAGAATCTGGCGAGTATATGTTGTGCTCGAAAGTCCTCTGTTGAGGCAACATTTGGCAAATGAGAAAGCAAGAACCCTTTCTGATAAGCTTTCTTCAACTGCAAATAATTTATATCCATAATCATCCCATTGAATGTGTGATGTCCCACCCATTAGAGGCTCAAATTTTTGGGCATTAGGTTTAACCATTGGAGACAAAGCAGAATTCGATCCGGCTTGACGAAATGTGCACATCAACCGACATCCAGATACAGACCAAACAGTAAGTCCCCTAAATTTCCATCCAACTGCAAAAGCACAATTGTCAGGCGTCCAAGATATACAAGTAACTGGACCGGTATCTTCCACTGAATACCTACAAATTTTGTCCAAGAAAAAAGAACAGTTATCTCAGCTTCAATAGAATAATAACTGGGAAAACATTGCTGTTAAATCAACCTAGTACACGTCAGTCACAAATGACAAGACAAAATATTGAAACATTGACATTTCTGGCAAAATGACATGTTTAAGTGTATGCAGGAAAAGACAATATTGGCGTTAGGTGCTTAACCAATACAATCAGGCACTCAAAATTCGCTTGAATTTGTAACACTTTGAGATGACAACATCTACTAAAGTAACAAAATGTCTCAAAATTCCACTGATGTTTCATTACATGTAAGAAGGGTTTCCTAAATCAGTACAGGTTTGCAACCAACTGCCAGAAAATTAGGTCGTCAGAACTCAGAACAACCAATGCAACTTGTACTTAACAGCTTAAGAAAAACATATATCTGTTTGAGAGGCTTACCCCCAATCAAACAAAGAAAGAGTGCGTATATGCCGCGCATTCTCAGCCAGGTCATACAATTCAACAACACCTCTGCTGCACCCGACGGCAAGAATCTGCTGTTCGGAAGCCACAGAAGTACACATTGCATCACCAGTGCTCAACCATCTGTCTACCCTGATGCCGCTGGTTTGCTTCAATCCCTTCTTACCGACCGTACAGAGCGCAACCTGACAGTCTGAGTACACAGCAACTAGCAATCTTAGCTTCACCGACAATTCAACATGGACGATAGCAAAATCCCCTGTGCAGCAGGGAGCAGGCCTTGCATTAGAATTTCCTCGCAAGCTAGGCGGGTCAAACACCAAAGCATCTACAACGGCAGCGGTTTTGTCGGGCGAGCATGCGGAGCAACGAAGCTTGAAGCTGTCCGAGAACTGGCAAGCAACAACAACAACACACGCAGCATGCTTAAGATAGCAAGTAGGAAGCAAAGATGGCACAACTACTACACACTTCGCTTCTATCGGGCGACTTACAAGAAACAAAAGCAGTATGCATTTCCATGTACCTCAGCATTCCAGGACACGACCTGCAAGTGCCCATTGGACAGCCCAAGGAGCATGCTCTTGCTGTCGCACGCAAAATTGCTCCTGCAACATGATACAACGCTTCCACATTAGCTTTCCGTTTTCTCGGAATTTCGCGTCGCAGTTTTCAGACATGGTAAGGAGCAGCAGCGGATACCGTACGTTATGGAAATGTCATTGGAGAGAGGGACCTTCTCGACGATAATTTGGGATAGACCGGCGAGGCAGAGCCCGGGGAGCTGCTTGCCCCCGACGATCAGCGGCTTCCCCGAGAGCTGCACCTTGTATATGTGGAGGTAGAAGGAGGAGGTCTGTGCACAGCACACAGACACATGGAAGTGAGTCGTTGGGCGGAAGAGGGAGAGAGCGGGCAGGGGGCAAGAGGGGAGAGGCTGACCAGGACGGCGACGGTCTTGGCGTCGGGGCTCCAGACGGCGTGGGCGTTGGGGCCGTGCGCGGCGAGGGAGTCCGGGGAGCGGTCGAGGCGGGCGAGGCGGACCTTGTGGTGGGAGGCGGACCAGAGGTGGAGCGAGGCGGGGCAGACGGCGAGGAGGAGGCGGCCGAGGACGCGGAGGAGGACCGCGCCGTCGGACTCGCCCGGGTCCAGCGGGATCGACTGCGGCCACCCGTACGCCATGTACATCGCGGCGGCGGCGGCGGCGGCCCCCCCTCGCCGGCGGGCGGGCGAGATGCGGCGCGGGTCGGGGGGAGATCTGAGGGGAGGCTGGTGGGCGATGCGGGAGATGCACACCGGTTTTCTTTCTTTCTCTCTTTATTTTGGCTTTTCGCTTTTCTTTTTTCCTTTGTCAATTGTTTATTTCAGAATCAGATCGGAGATTCCTGGCCATCAGATCGCTGCTTTTTTTTTGAAATCTTGCCTGCTTTATTCATTCAAAGGAATTGTTACAGGTACAAGGTACGGGTCATGGGGTAACCCAACCAAACATGTCTATCTATGTCTAGATTACAAGTAAACTTGGCAAGATTGTGCGCCGCGAAATTGAAATTCCTACGCTCTAAAACAAAAGAGCAAGAAACAAAACTATTGCTATGATGTGTTATTTCATGTACTAGCGCCGCATTAGGGCCTCACGTCCCTCTGTTTATGTCATTCACCGCCTCTTGGCAGTCCGAGGCCACATATACCTTCTGCTCCGCAAGATCATCAGCCAATGCTAGCGCTTCACGGCAAGCAAATGTCTCCAACAACAGCAGATCAGTCACGCCATAGTAAACCACAGCTGATGAGCCGAGGTAGTTGCCTTCCTGATCACGACAGAACGCCGCTACTGCCCCTCCTCGCCTGGTTCGGCCAACCGCTCCGTCCATGTTGATCTTCTTGTGCCACTGGGAGGCGGTAGCCACCTCTTTGGCTGTTGGGCCGGGATTGATCTTGTGATTTCATGTTCTCTCCCAACGTGCAGCATGCCCAACTCTGCAATGTACTCCCTCCGTTCCACAATACATGACTTCCATTTGTCAAAATATAGATGTATCTAGACATGTTTTAGTATATAGATACATTCATTTTTGGACAAATGGAAGTCAAGTATTTTGGAACGGAGGGAGTAGTTGTTAATGAAAGACGCCGTCTGTTGTGGACTCTGAAATATTGATTCATATACCGCCTTTCTCCTTGCATACCAAATGGCCCAGAGTGTGATGACCATTCTAGTGAATTTGTCATGGTCCAGACTCTCATTCAATTCGAACAACCAAATCCTTGCATTAGCTTCCAGGTTATCCGACATCTGGGAAAGCAACGCTTCATCTGACAGTGCCCAGACACAACGTGACATCGTACATGCAACTAGGGCATGTCGCAAGAATCCTCACACCCACAAAGCGGGCACACGTCTTGCATTGACATATTCCTTTGTTTCAAAACATCAGTTGTTGGGAGCGAATGGTGAGCAAGTCTCCAAAGAAAAATTCTCACTTTCGAAGGGACTTTTAATTTCCAAAGTGCACTCCAAGATTTTTCGTCCTTCTCAGAGTTGGACGTCCCGCTGCCACCATTTAGCCACTCCTCCCACTGGAGCTTAGTCCTGAGCAAGAATCTATAAGCCGAGCTCACACTAAACTGACCCTTCTTGTCCGGGTTCCATGCCCAAAAATCTTGTATATTATGAGTGCATACCGGAATCTTTAAAATTGCCTCCGCATCAATAGGAAGAAAGACTGTCCGGACCAAGGTCTTGTTCCAGGAAGCTGTCGCGGGAGAGAGCAGCTCCGAGACAAGCCTAGGGGGGTCCGCGACCAAAGATGTGATAGGTCGAGGGGTCATGTCCTTTGGTATCCAGTTGTCGTTCCATATGTCCGTAGTTTGGCCATTACCAATCCGGTGTATGATTCCTTGTTTAAGCAAATCCCTTCCTTCCAAAATAGCCCGCCATATCTGAGAGGGCCTGGATCCCAATTCAGCTGTGAGGATCGTCTTGTCAGGGAAGTATGCCGCCTTAAGTATCCTTGCACTCAAGCTTGTTGGTTCATTCAAAAGTCTCCAAGCCTGTCGCGCCAATAAGGCAAGATTAAAGATCTCCAGATCTTTGAAGCCAAGCCCTCCCAAGTGCTTTGGACGTGTCATCACATCCCATGAAACCCATGCTGGTTTGCGCTCTCCCTGCCTGCATCCCCACCAAAACTTCTTGATTATAGATTTGATATGATCACATAGGCCTCTTGGGAGCTTAAAACATGACATAGAAAAAACGGGTATGGCTTGGGCCACGGATTTAATTAGCACATCCTTCCCGCCAGCAGACAGACATTTGCTCATCCATCCCTTCACCTTGTCCCATACTCTGTCGCTCAAGTATTTGAACGTCCCCTTTTTTGAGTGACCCACATCCGTCGGCATACCCAAATATATGTTGCTCAATGATTCATTGGGAACTTGCAAATGGCCTTTGACCGCAGCACGCACTAGTTCTGGGCAGCCCTTGCTAAAAAGGATCGAGGATTTATCTCCGTTTATCCTCTGACCCGATGCCATGCAATAAGAATCCAATAGGTTTGATACTTTTTCTGCCCCATTCACACTTGCCCTGAAAAACAGCAGGCTATCATCCGCGAATAAAAGATGGTTCACCGCCGGTGCCGACGGCGCCACCTTAATGTCGCTGAGCTGGGATGATTGGTTCTGGGATTTTAAGAGGCACGAAAGGCCCTCTGCTGCAATCAAGAAAAGGTACGAGAGATTGGATCTCCCTGTCGAATTCCCCTTGTAGGTTGGAAAGATTCTGACCTCACACCATTAAACATAATAGAAAAAGAGACTGAGCTCACCATATTCATCACGACTGAAACCCAAGGTGCTGCAAAGCCCAGTTTCTCCATGATAGACTTCAAATAAGACCACTCCACACGGTCATATGCTTTCATCATATCAAGCTTCAAAGCTGCAAATCTGTTATTTTTTGCTCTATTCCTCTTCACGAAGTGCAAACATTCATATGCTGATATGATGTTATTAGTTATTAGCCTCCCTGGCAAAAAAGCGGATTGCTCCTCTGATATTATGTCAGGCAGAATCAGTTTTAGCCTGTTTGCTAGCACTTTCGAAGCAATCTTGTATAACACATTACACAGGCTAATAGGATGAAACAGGGATAATAAAGTTGGATTTGATACCTTTGGGATGAGAACCAGCAATGTGTCATTCAAACATGCAGGGCTCCCTTCTCCTTTCACAATAGCCAACACTGCCCTAGTCACCGTTTCTCCACAAATATCCCAATGCCTTTGAAAAAAGTGAGCTGGAAAGCCGTCAGGGCCCGGAGCTTTAGTAGGAAACATCTGAAATAGAGCGGATTTAACTTCCTTCGCCTCAAATGGGGCCAGGAGCATTTCATTCATCTCTGGTGTAACCTTCACGGGCACATGCTGAAGAACATCTTCCACACCCTGTACTCCCTCCGAAGTATAGAGTTGCTTGTAAAAATCAAGTGTCATTTGTTGCATCTCAGTAAACTATGAGGTTACTTACCCATCCGGTTTTTCCAGAGCCTTTATCAAGTTCTTCCTCCTCCTCATGGAAGCCCGCATATGAAAAAAATGGGAATTTCGGTCCCCTGCACAGAGCCATTCAACGCGACAACGTTGTCTCCACATCAATTCCTCGCGCAAGTAAAGTTCGATCAAGCGATCATTAATTTTGATTTCTGCATGAGACGGACCCACCCGACTAACATCACTTCGAAGACGATCCAATTCCTTCTTTAAACTCCTAATTTCTCCCCTTACACTTCCAAAAGTGGTTTGTGCCCACACGCCCAGGTTCCTAGCCAGCGCTTCAAGATTTGTGCGGACTTCACCAACCGTTTGATAGTGACCGTTGGCCTCCCATGCAGCCTCAACTGTTGGTTTCAGGTCGGAGTGTGATTCCCACATCACCTCATACCGGAACTGTTTTGTTTTCTTGGCGCCCATGTTTGCTTGCGCTAGCTGTACGAGGATAGCCGAGTGATCAGAGGTTGCAGTCGTTATGTGTTCCACAGCCGCAGTTGGGAACAACCCACACCAGTCAACCGAGCCAAGGGCCCTGTCTAGTCTTACACGAGTATACAATCCTCCCGTGACTTTCTTCTCATAGGTCCACTTAGTTCCCTTGAAACCAAGATCAATCAAGCCACATACATCAACCGCATCTCTGAATCCTTGTATTTGTGATTGGCTCCTTGAACCAATCCCGTCATGTTCATCATGCCTCAACACTTCGTTGAAATCCCCTACACAAACCCATGGAAGATCATGGAGGGTGGACAGGTTCTTCATGGTAGTCCAAGTGTGATGACGAAGATGGGTCTGTGCTTCACCATAGAAACACGACAGCCTCCAAGGTTGATCACCCACACCGGTAATCTTACAATCAATGTGATACTTCGAGTAACCCAAAATATCATTCTTTATTTCATCATTCCAAAAAATAGCTAAGCCTCCACTTCTACCAGAGGCATCAACAGCAAAGGAATTATCATAGCCTAAAGTACTTTTCAATTTTTCCGCTCTTTCCCCACTGATTTGGGTTTCAACTATACAAAGTACTCTAGGGGCAAACTGCTACCTCTTGAGCACTGCGTTGGATTTCCCCGAAGAGGAAATGATGATGCAGCAAAGTAGCGTAAGTATTTCCTCAGTTTTTGAGAACCAAGGTATCAATCCAGTAGGAGGCTATGTGCGATTCCCTCGTACCTACACAAAGCAAATAGCTCCTCGCAACCAACGCGAATAGGGGTTGTCAATCCCTTCACGGTCACTTACGAGAGTGAGATCTGATAGATATGATAGATAATATTTTTGGTGTTTTTGGTATAAAGATGCAAAGTAAAATAAAAAGCAAACTCGTTACCAGCAAGTCTCTTTACTCGTTCCGTAACACATCATCCCGTGATCAACTCCTTGGTCACATTGTGCACATTATGATGATGTCCTACCGAGTGGGCCCAGAGATACCTCTCCGTCACACGGAGTGACAAATCCCAGTCTCGATTCATGCCAACCCAACAGACACTTTCGGAGATACCCGTAGTGTACCTTTATAGCCACCCAGTTACGTTGTGACGTTTGGTACACCCAAAGCATTCCTACGGTATCCGGGAGTTGCACAATCTCATGGTCTAAGGAAATGATACTTGACATTAGAAAAAGCTTTAGCATACAAACTACACGATCTTTGTGCTAGGCTTAGGATTGGGTCTTGTCCATCACATCATTCTCCCAATGATGTGAACCCGTTATCAACGACATCCAATGTCCATGGTCAGGAAACCGTAACCATCTATTGATCAACGAGCTAGTCAACTAGAGGCTTACTAGGGACATGGTGTTGTCTATGTATCCACACATGTATGTGAGTTTCCTATCAATATAATTCTAGCATGGATAATAAACGATTATCATGAACAAGGAAATATAATAATAACTAATTTATTATTGCCTCTAGGGCATATTTCCAACAGTTTTATGTGGGAGAGGCCACTGCTAGCATGCCATCCCTGACTTGGAATTCTATGCACTTATGATTGGAACTATTAGCAAGCATCCGCAACTACTAACGTTCATTAAGGTAAAACCCAACCATAGCATTAAGATATATTGGTCCCCCTTCAATCCCGTATGCATCAATTTCTATGCTAGGTTGAAGCTTCTGTCACTCTTGCCCTCCAATACATAGTCCTATCAACATACAACTAACCCTATGGTGTGATCCACGCACGCGCTCATATGATGGGCACCAAAGGACAGCAACATAACCACAAGCAAATTAAATCAATCATAGCAATTCATCAACCACCGATAGGACAACGAAAATCTACTCAGACATCACAGGATGGCAACACATCATTGGATAATAATATGAAGCATAAAGCACCATGTTCAAGTAGAGGGTACAGCGGATTGCGGGAGAGTGGACCGATGTAGATAGAGGGGGGAAGGTGGTGGAGATGTTGGTGAATATGGCGGAGGTGTTGGTACAGATCACGGTGATGATGATGGCCCCCGGCGGCGTTCCGACGCCACCGGAAGCGAGGGGGAGAGAGCCCCCCTCCTTCTTCTTCTTCCTTGACCTCCTCCCTAGATGGGAGAAGGGTTTCCCCTCTGGTCCATGGTCTCCATGGCGTGGGAGGGGAGAGAGACCCTCCGAGATTAGATCTGTCTCTCTGTCTCTCTCTATTTCTGCGTTCTCCTCTGCCCTTTCACCGTTTCGTATATATATATGGAGATCCGTAACTCTGATTGGACTGAAACCTTCGCCGTGATTTTTTTTCCAAAAATTAGCTTTCTTGTGGCCGAAGAAGGGCATCAACCGCCTTACGGGTGGCCCATGAGGGTCAGGGGCGCGCCCCCTGCCTCGTGGCCACCTCGGGAACCGTCTCGCGTTGATCTTTCTCCTAGATTTTCCAAATATTCCAAAAATAAGCTCCATCCATTTTTATCCCGTTTGGACTCTGTTTGATATGGATATTCTGCGAAACATAAAACATGCAACAGACAGGAACTGGCACTGGGCACTGGATCAATATGTTAGTCCCAAAATAGTATAAAAAGTTGCCAAAAAGTATATGAAAGTTGTATAATATTGGCATGGAACAATCAAAAATTATAGATACGACGGAGACGTATCAGCATCCCCAAGCTTAATTCCTGCTCATCCTCGAGTAGGTAAATGATAAAAAGGATAATTTTTGATGTGGAATGCTACCTAGCATAATCTTGATCATGTATCTAATCATGGCATGAATATTAAGATACGAGTGATTCAAAGCAATAGTCTATCATTTGACATAAAAACAATAATACTTCAAGCCTACTAATAAAGCAATCATGTCTTTTCAAAATAACATGGCCAAAGAAAGTTATCCCTACAAAATCATATAGTCTGGCTATGCTCCATCTTCACCACACAAAATATTCACATCATGCACAACCCCGATGACAAGTCAAGCAATTGTTTCACACTTTTGACGTTTCTCAAACCTTTTCAACTTTCACGCAATACTTGAGCGTGAGCCATGGACATAGCACTATAGGTGGAATAGAATATGATGATGGGGGTTATGTGGAGAAGACAAAAAAGGAAGAAAGTCTCACATCGACGCGGCTAATCAACGGGCTATGGAGATGTCCATCAATTGATGTCAATGTGAGGAGTAGGGATTGCCATGCAACGGATGCACTAAGAGCTATAAGTGTATGAAAGCTCAAACTAGAAACTAAGTGGGTGTGCATCCAACTTGCTTGCTCATGAAGACCTAGGGCATTTGAGGAAGCCCATCGTTGGAATATACAAGCCAAGTTCTATAATGAAAATTCCCACTAGTATATGAAAGTGATAACTCAAGAGACTCTCTATATAAAGAACATGGTGCTACTTTGAAGCACAAGTGTGGTAAAAGGATAGTAACATTGCCCCTTCTCTCTTTTTCTCTCATTTTTTTCTTTTTTTGGGCCTTCTCTTTTTTTGGCCTTTCTCTCTTTTTTTCGTCCAGAGTCTCATCCCGACTTGTGGGGGAATCATAGTCTCCATCATCCTTTCCTCACTGGGCAATGCTCTAATAATGATGATCATCACACTTTTATTTACTTACAACTCAATATTACAACTCGATACTAGAACAAAGATATGACTCTATATGAATGCCTCCGGCGGTGTACCGGGATGTGCATGTTGGGGAACGTAGCATAAATTCAAAATTTTCCTACGTGTCACCAAGATCAATCTATGGAGTCATCTAGCAACGAGGGAGGATTGGATCTACATACCCTTGTAGATCGTGCGCGGAAGCGTTCAAGAGAACGGGGTTGATGGAGTCGTACTCGTCGTGATTCAAATCACCGATGATCCTAGCGCCGAACGGACGGCACCTCCGCGTTCAACACACGTACGGAACGGAGACGTCTCCCATGCCTTGATCCAGCAAGGAGGAGGGAGAGGTTGATGGAGATCCAGCAGCACGACGGCGTGGTGGAAGTAGCGGGATTCCAACAGGGCTTCGCTAAGCGCTGCGGGAGGAGGAAGATGTGTCACGGGAGGGAGAGGGAGGCGCCAGGCCTTAGATTGGTTTGCTCCTCCTTTTCCCCACTATATATAGGGCCAAGGGAGAGGGGGAGGCGCCAGCCCTTGCCCCTTCCTCCAAGGAAGGGTGCGGCCAAGGGGGGGGGAGGAGTCCATCCTCCCCAAGGCACCTCGGAGGTGCCTTCCCCTTTTAGGACTCTCCCCTTTTTTTTCTCTTGGCGCATGGGCCTCTTGGGGCTGGTGCCCTTGGCCCATATAGGCCAAGGCACACCCCCTACAGCCCATGTGGCCCCCCGGGGCAGGTGGCCCCACCCGGTGGACCCCCGGGACCCTTCCGGTGGTCCCGGTACAATACCGGTGACCCCGAAACTTGTCCCGATGGCCGAAATAGCACTTCCTATATATAATTCTTTACCTCCGGACCATTCCGGAACTCCTCGTGACGTCCGGGATCTCATCCGGAACTCCGAACAACTTTCGGGTTACCGCATACTAATATCTCTATAACCCTAGCGTCACCGAACCTTAAGTGTGTAGACCCTACGGGTTCGGGAGACATGCAGACATGACCGAGACGTTCTCCGGTCAATAACCAACAGCGGGATCTGGATACCCATGATGGCTCCCACATGTTCCATGATGATCTCATCTGATGAACCACGATGTCAAGGACTCAATCAATCCCGTATACAATTCCCTTTGTCTATCGGTATGTTACTTGCCCGAGATTCGATCGTCGGAATCCAATACCTTGTTCAATCTCGTTACCGGCAAGTCTCTTTACTCGTTCCGTAACACATCATCCCATGATCAACTCTTTGGTCACATTGCGCATATGATGATGTCCTACCGAGTGGGCCCAGAGATACCTCTCCGCTTACACGGAGTGACAAATCCCAGTCTCGATTCGTGCCAACCCAACAGACACTTTCGGAGATACCTGTAGTGCACCTTTATAGTCACCCAGTTACGGTATCCGGGAGTTGCACAATCTCATGGTCTAAGGAAATGATACTTGACATTAGAAAAGCTTTAGCATACGAACTACACGATCTTTGTGCTAGGCTTAGGATTAGGTCTTGTCCATCACATCATTCCCCTAATGATGTGATCCCGTTATCAATGACATCCAATGTCCATGGTCAGGAAACCGTAACCATCTATTGATCAACGAGCTAGTCAACTAGAGGCTTACTAGGGACATGGTGTTGTCTATGTATCCACACATGTATCTGAGTTTCCTATCAATACAATTATAGCATGGATAATAAACGATTATCATGAACAAGGAAATATAATAATAACCAATTTATTATTGCCTCTAGGGCATATTTCCAACAGTCTCCCACTTGCACTAGAGTCAATAATCTAGTTCACATCGCCATGTGATTAACACTCACAGGTCACATCGCCATGTGACCAACACCCAAGAGTTTACTAGAGTCAGTAGTCTAGTTCACATCACTATGTGATTAACACTCGATGAGTTTTAGGTTTGATCATGTTGCTTGTGAGAGAGGTTTTAGTCAACGGGTCCGAACCTTTCAGATCCGTGTGTGCTTTACAAATCTCTATGTCATCTCCTAGATGTAGCTATCACGCTCTATTTGGAGCTATTCCAAATAACTGTTCTACTTGGAGCTATTCTAAATTGTTGCTCCATTATATGCATCCGGTATCTCTACTCAGAGCTATCCGGATAGGTGTTAAGCTTGCATCGATGTAACCCTTTACGACGAACTCTTTTTACCACCTCCATAACCGAGAAACTTCCTTAGTCCACTAGTTACTAAGGATAACTTTGATCGCTGTCCTGTGATCCATTCATGGATCACTATTGTACCCCTTGACTGACTCATGGCAAGGCACACTTCAGGTGCGCTACACAGCATAGCATACTGTAGAGCCTATGTCTTAAGCATAGGGGACGACCTTCGTCCTTTCTCTATTCTGCCGTGGTCGAGCTTTAAGTCTTAACTTCATACCTTACAACTCAGGCAAGAATTCCTTCTTTGACTGATCCATCTTGAACACCTTCAAGATCATATCAAGGTATGTGCTCATTTGAAAGTACCATTAAGCGTTTTGATCTATCCTTATAGATCTTGACGCTCAATGCTCAAGTAGCTTAATCCAGGTTTTCCATTGAAAACACTTTCCAAATAACCCTATATGCTTTCCAGAAATTCTACGTCATTTTCGATCAACAATATGTTAAAACATATACTCATCAGAAATTCTATAGTGCTCCCACTCACTTCTTTGGAGATACAAGTTTCTCATAAACTTTATATAAACCCAAAATCTTTGATCATCTCATCAAAGCGTACATTCCAACTCCGAGATGCTTACTCCAGTCCTCAGAAGGATAGCTGGAGCTTTGCATACTTATTAGCATCTTTCAGGATTGACAAAACCTTCCGGTTGTATCACATACAACCTTTCGTCGAGGAAACAATGTTTTGACATCCTATCTGCAAGATTTCATAAATAATGCAATAATCGCTAATATAATTCCAACAGACTCTTAGCATCGCTACGAGTGAGAAAGTCTCATCATAGTCAACTCCTTGAACTTGTCGAAAAACATCTTAACTACAAGTCGAGCTTTCTTAATGGTGACATTTACCATCATTGTCCGTCTTCCTTTTAAAATCCATCTACACTCAACAGCCTTATGACCATCAAGTAGTTCTTCCAAAGTCTACACTTTGTTTTCATACATGGATCCTCTCTCGGATTATATGACCTCAAGCCATTTATCGGAATCCAGGCCCACCATCGCTTCTCCATAGCTCGTAGGTTCATTGTTGTCTAGCAACATGACTTCCAAGACAGGATTACGTACCACTCTGAAGTAGTACGCATCCTTGTCATCCCACGAGGTTTGGGAGTGACTTGATCCGAAGTCTCATGATCAATATCATAAGCTTCCACTTCAATTGGTGTAGGTGCCACAGGAACAACTCTTTGTGCCCTGCTATACACTAGTTGAAGTGACGGTTCAATAACCTCATCAAGCCTCCACCATCCTCCCACTCAATTCTTTCGAGAGAAACTATTCCTCGAGAAAGGACCCGATTCTTGAAACAATCCCTTATTGCTTTCGGATCTGAGACAGGAGGTATACCCAACTGTTTTTGGGTTGTCCTATGAAGATGCATTTATCCGCTTTGGGTTCGAGCTTATCGGCCTGAAACTTTTCAACATAAGCGTCGCAGCCCCAAACTTTTAAGAAATGACAGCTTAGGTTTCTCTAAACCATAGTTCATACGGTGTCATCTCATCGGAATTACGTGGTGCCCTACTTAAAGTGAATGTGGTTGTCTCTAATGCTTAACCCATAAACTATCGTGGTAATTTGATAAGAAACATCATGGTATGCATCATATCCAATAGGGTGCAGTTATGATGTTCGGACACACCATCACACTATGGTGTTCCAGGCTGTATCAGTTTTGAAACAATTTCCACAATGTCTTAATTCTGTGCCAAACTCGTAATTCAGATATTCATCTCTATGATCATATCATAGATATTTTTATCCTCTTATCACGATGATCTTCCAACTTCACACTGAAATTACTTGAACCTTTCAATAATTCAGACTCGTGATTCATCAAGTAAATATACTCAACATCTACTCAAATCATCTGTGAAGTAAGAACATAACGATACCCACTACATGCCTCAGCACTCATTGGACTGCACACATCAAAATGTATTTCTTCCAACAAGTTGCTTTCTAGTTCCATTTTACTGAAAACGAGGCTTTCAGTCATCTTGCCCATGTGGTATGATTTGCATGTCTCAAGTGATTCAAGATCAAGTGAGTCCAAACGGTCCATTTGCATGGAGTTTCTTCATGCATACACACCAATAGACATGGTTCGCATGTCTCAAACTTTTCAAAAATGAGTGAGTCCAAAGATCCATCAACATGGAGCTTCTTCATGCGTTTTATACCGATATGACTTACGTGGCTGTGCCACAAGTAGGTGGTACTATCATTACTATCTTTTGGCATGAACATGTGTATCACTACGATCGAGATTCAATAAACCATTCATTTTAGGTGTAAGACCATTGAAGGTATTATTCAAATAAACAGATAACCATTATTCTCCTTAAATGAATAACCGTATTGCGATAGACATAATCTAATCATGTCTATGCTCAACACAAACACCAATCTCGATGGTAGAAGGAGCGTGCGATGCTTGATCATATCAACATTGGAAACACTTCCAACACATATCGTCAGCTCACCTTTAGCTAGTCTCCGTTTATTCCGTAGCTTTTATTTCGAGTTACCAACACTTAGCAACCGAACCGGTATCTAATACCCTGGTGCTACTAGGAGTACTAGTAAAGTA
The DNA here is from genome assembly GCF_003073215.2 of Triticum urartu. Lineage (NCBI taxonomy): Eukaryota > Viridiplantae > Streptophyta > Magnoliopsida > Poales > Poaceae > Triticum > Triticum urartu. Next base: position 534,977,862 of record NC_053027.1, on the reverse strand, counting down.
CACATCAACACAATGTATATCCAATATACTTCTATCGACCTTGCCAGCCTTCTCATCTACCAAGTATCTAGGGTAATTCTGCTCCAGTGGTTGTTCCCCTTATTACAGAAGCACTCAGTCTTGGGTTTGGGTTCAACCTTGGGTTTCTTCACTAGAGCAGCAGCTGAATTGCCGTTTCATGAAGTATCCCTTCTTGCCCTTGCCCTTCTTGATTTCTACTTTTGTGGTGTCAAACATCACGAACATCTCAAGGATCATCATACATGTCCCCGATATATTATAGTTCATCACGAAGCTCTAGCAGCTTGGTGGTAATGACTTCGGAGAAACATCACTATCTTATCTGGAAGATCAACTCCCACTTGATTCAAATGATTGTTGTACTCAGACAATCCGAACACAAGCTCAACAATTGAGCTTTTCTCCCTTAGTTTGCAGGCTAAGAAAATCGCCGGAGGTCTTATACCTCTTGACGTGGGCACGAGCTTGAAATCCCAATTTCAGCCCTCAAAACATCTCATATGTTTCGCGACGTTTCAAAACGTCTTTGGTGCCTCAACTCTAAACCGTTTAACTGAACTATCATGTAGTTATCAAAAACGTGTATGTCAGATGTTCGCAACATCCACAGACAACGTTCGAGGTTTAGCACACTGAGCGGTGCATTAAGGACATAAGCCTTCTATGAAGCAATGAGGACAATCCTCAGTTTACGGACCTAGTCCGCATAATTGCTACTATCAACTTTCAACTAAATTTTCTCTAGGAACATAACTAAACAGTAGAACTATAGCGTGAGCTACGACATAATTTGCAAAATCCTTTTGACTATGTTCAGGATAATTAAGTTCATCTTATGAACTCCCACTTAGATAGACATCCCTCTAGTCATCTAAGTGATTACATGATCCGAGTGAACTAGGCCGTGTCCGATCATCACGTGAGACGGACTAGTCAACGTCGGTGAACATCATCATGTTGATCGTATCTACCATACGACTCATGCTCGACCTTTCGGTCTCTATGTTCCGAGGCCATGTCTGTACATGCTAGGCTCGTCAAGTTAACCCCAAGTGTTTTTGCTGTGTTCCGAGGCCATGTCTGTACATGCCAGGCTCGTCAACACCCGTTGTATGTGAACGTAAGGATCTATCACACCCGATCATCACGGCGTGCTTCGAAACGACGAACTGTAGCAACGGTGCACAGTTAGGGGAGAACACTTCTTGAAATTGTTATGAGGGATCATCTTATTTACTACCATCGTTCTAAGTAAACAAGATGTATAAACATGATAAACATCACATGCAATCAAATAATAGTGACATGATATGGCCAATATCATATAGCTCCTTTGATCTCCATCTTGGGGCTCCATGATCATCTTGTCACCGGTATGACACCATGATCTCCATCATCGTGTCTTCTTGAAGTTGTTTCGTCATCGACATGCAAGTTGTGACTCCCTTGACAAGAACATGATCAATCTCATACATCACATATATCATTCATCACATCCTTTTGTCCATATCACATCACATAGCATACCCTGCAAAAACAAGTTAGACGTCCTCTAATTGTTGTTTGCATGTTTTACGTGGCTGCTATGGGTTTCTAGCAAGAACGGTTCTTACCTACGCAAAGACCACAACGTGATATGCCAATTGCTATTTACCCTTCATAAGGACCCCTTTCATCGAATCCGATCTGACTAAAGTAGGAGAGACAGACACCCGCTAGCCACCTTATGCATCTAGTGCATGTCAGTCGGTGGAACCAGTCTCACGTAAGAGTACGTGTAAGGTCGGTCCGGGCCGCTTCATCCTACGATGCCGCCGAATCAAGATAAGACTAGTAACGGCAAGCATATTGAACGAAATCAACGCCCACAACTACTTTGTGTTCTACTCGTGCATAGTAACTACGCATAGACCTAGCTCATGATGCCACTGTTGGGGAACGTAGCATAAATTCAAAATTTTCCTACGTGTCACCAAGATCAATCTATGGAGTCATCTAGCAACGAGGGAGGATTGGATCTACATACCCTTGTAGATCGCGCGCGGAAGCGTTCAAGAGAACGGGGTTGATGGAGTCGTACTCGTCGTGATTCAAATCACCGATGATCCTAGCGCCGAACGGACGGCACCTCCGCGTTCAACACACGTACGGAACGGAGACGTCTCCCATGCCTTGATCCAGCAAGGAGGAGGGAGAGGTTGATGGAGATCCAGCAGCACGACGGCGTGGTGGAAGTAGCGGGATTCCAACAGGGCTTCGCTAAGCGCTGCGGGAGGAGGAAGATGTGTCACGGGAGGGAGAGGGAGGCGCCAGGCCTTAGATTGGTTTGCTCCTCCTTTTCCCCACTATATATAGGGCCAAGGGAGAGGGGGAGGCGCAGCCCTTGCCCCTTCCTCCAAGGAAGGGTGCGGCCAAGGGGGGGGGAGGAGTCCATCCTCCCCAAGGCACCTCGGAGGTGCCTTCCCCTTTTAGGACTCTCCCCTTTTTTTTCTCTTGGCGCATGGGCCTCTTGGGGCTGGTGCCCTTGGCCCATATAGGCCAAGGCACACCCCCTACAGCCCATGTGGCCCCCCGGGGCAGGTGGCCCCACCCGATGGACCCCCGGGACCCTTCCGGTGGTCCCGGTACAATACCGGTGACCCCGAAACTTGTCCCGATGGCCGAAATAGCACTTCCTATATATAATTCTTTACCTCCGGACCATTCCGGAACTCCTCGTGACGTCCGGGATCTCATCCGGGACTCCGAACAACTTTCGGGTTACCGCATACTAATATCTCTATAACCCTAGCGTCACCGAACCTTAAGTGTGTAGACCCTACGGGTTCGGGAGACATGCAGACATGACCGAGACGTTCTCCGGTCAATAACCAACAGCGGGATCTGGATACCCATGATGGCTCCCACATGTTCCATGATGATCTCATCTGATGAACCACGATGTCAAGGACTCAATCAATCCCGTATACAATTCCCTTTGTCTATCGGTATGTTACTTGCCCGAGATTCGATCGTCGGAATCCAATACCTTGTTCAATCTCGTTACCGGCAAGTCTCTTTACTCGTTCCGTAACACATCATCCCATGATCAACTCTTTGGTCACATTGCGCATATGATGATGTCCTACCGAGTGGGCCCAGAGATACCTCTCCGCTTACACGGAGTGACAAATCCCAGTCTCGATTCGTGCCAACCCAACAGACACTTTCGGAGATACCTGTAGTGCACCTTTATAGTCACCCAGTTACGGTATCCGGGAGTTGCACAATCTCATGGTCTAAGGAAATGATACTTGACATTAGAAAAGCTTTAGCATACGAACTACACGATCTTTGTGCTAGGCTTAGGATTAGGTCTTGTCCATCACATCATTCCCCTAATGATGTGATCCCGTTATCAATGACATCCAATGTCCATGGTCAGGAAACCGTAACCATCTATTGATCAACGAGCTAGTCAACTAGAGGCTTACTAGGGACATGGTGTTGTCTATGTATCCACACATGTATCTGAGTTTCCTATCAATACAATTATAGCATGGATAATAAACGATTATCATGAACAAGGAAATATAATAATAACCAATTTATTATTGCCTCTAGGGCATATTTCCAACAGTGCAATGATCTAGCATAGCAATGACATCAAAAAACGGACAAGCCATGAAAACATCATGCTAGCTATCTTACGATCATGCAAAGCAATATGACAATAAATGCTCAAGTCATGTATATGATGATGATGGAAGTTGCATGGCAATATATCTCGGAATGGCTATGGAAATGCCATGATAGGTAGGTATGGTGGCTGTTTTGAGGAAGATATAATGAGGCTTATGTGTGATAGAGCGTATCGTATCACGGGGTTTGGATGTAACGGCGAAGTTTGCACCAACTCTCGGGGTGAGAAAGGGCAATGCACGGTATCGAAGAGGCTAGCAATGATGGAAGGGTGAGAGTGCGTATAATCCATGGACTCAACATTAGTCATAAAGAACTCACATACTTATTGCAAAAATCTATTAGTCATCGAAACAAAGTACTACACGCATGCTTCTAGGGGGATATATTGGTAGGAAAAGACCATCGCTCGTCCCTGACCGCCACTCATAAGGAAGACAATCAATAAATACATCATGCTCCAACTTCGTTACATAACGGTTCACCATACGTGCATGCTACGGGAATCACAACCCTCAACACAAGTATTTATAAGATCCACAACTACCCACTAGCATGACTCTAATATCACCATCTTTATATCGCAAAACTATTGCAAGGAATCAAACATATCATATTCAGTGATCTACAAGTTTATGTAGGATTTTATGACTAACCATGTGAATGACCAGTTCCTGTCATCTCTCTAAATAAATATAAGTGAAGCAAGAGAGTTTAATTCTTTCTACAAAAGATATGCCCACGCTCTAAAAAATATAAGTGAAGCAAAAGAGCATTCTACAAATGGCGGTTGTCTATGTAAAGAGAAACAGGCAATCCAAACTTCAAATGATATAAGTGAAGCACATGAAGCACTCTATAAAGCCATACTCAAAAGGTATAAGTGAAGTGCAAAGAGCATTCTATAAATCAACCAAGGACTATCTCATACCAGCATGGTGCATAAAATAAAAATGAAAACTAAAGCAAAAGACGCTCCAAGATTGCACATATCGCATGAACGAAACGAATCCAAAAACATACCGATACTTGTTGAAGAAAGAGGGGATGCCTTCCGGGGCATCCCCAAGCTTAGACGCTTGAGTCTCCTTGAATATTTACTTGGGGTGCCTTGTGCATCCCCAAGCTTGAGCTCTTGCCTCTCTTCCTTCTTCTCACATCGAGACCTCCTCGATCATCGAACACTTCATCCACACAAAACTTCAACAGAAAACTCGGTAAGATCCGTTAGTATAATAAAGCAAATCACTACTCTAAGTATTGTTGTAAACCAATTCATATTTTGTTTTTGCATTGTGTCTACTGTAATATAACTTTTTCATGGCTTAATCCACTGATATAAATTGATAGTTTCATCAAAACAAGCAAACTATGCATCAAAAACAGAATCTGTCTAAAACAGAACAGTCTGTAATAATCTGAACATTCACCATACTTCTGATACTTGAAAAATTCTGCCAAAATTAGGAAACATAAACAATTTGTATAGAAAGATAGTGCAAAACGAATAAGAACCATTTGACGTTCCAGTAAAAAATTAAAAATCGTGCACTACAGCCAAAGTTTCTGTCCTGCACCGTACAAACCAACAAGCATTGTAAACATCCTAAAGGCAAACCTTGGCACATTATTTTTATTTCTAAACTTTATAAAAGCACACAACAGAAATAAATGACTCTCTAAAACTTCCGGGTTGTCTCCCTGGCAGCGCTTTCTTTAAAGCCATTAAGCTAGGCATATAGTGCTCAAGTAGTGAATCCACCCGGATCCCAAGGTATATCAAAGCCAATTTTAATTAGCAATGATTTGAAATTTAGTAGTGAGCACAAATCAACATATATCATGTAATGACGAAATCTAACTCTCTTCCTATGCATCGGCATGTCATAAAAGAACAATTCATGCACACATAGAAAGACCAATGCATAGTATAAACAGTTTCTTGCAATTTTATCGTGTTGGAAACATGGAGAGGTGGAGATATAGTTCCTATCTCGTAATAATTGCAAGTAGGAGCATCAAGCACATGCATATTATATTCATCAAAATCATCATGTGCAACGGTAAAAGGCAACCCATCAATATAATCCTTAATAAGTGCAAACTTCTCCGATATAGTATAATCGGGAGAATTCAAAAAGATAATAGGACTATCATGCGTGGGTGCAATAGCAACAATTTCATGTTTAACATAAGGAACTATAGCAAGTTCATATCCATAAGCATAATTCATATTGGCATCTTGGCCACAAGCATAGCAAGCATCATCAAAAAGGGATATTTCAAGACAATCAGCGGGATCATAACAGTCATCATAGCAATCATCCTTCGGTAAGCATGAAGGGAAATTAAATAATGTATGAGTTGAAGAGTTACTCTAATTAGAAGGTGGGCACGGGTAGCTATTCCGCTCTTCCTCCTTTTGTTCTCCATTCTCCTCATCATCTTTTTCATCCAATGAGCTCACAGTTTCATCAATTTCTTCTTCCATAGACTCCTGCAAAATATTAGCCTTTTCTTGGACAGCGGAGTAGTCCTCAATATATGGTTCAACATAGGCATTAGAAGCATAATTATCATAGCAATATTTAAGTATGGCAAAATTTTCAGATTTGTAAAGAGTAGCACCATACTTTTCAATCAAAGAAGCAATTTCGTAAGCACCCTTAAAAGCAACAAATTCTTCAATTTGTTGAACATCATAGTAATTATAAACACCTTTAGCATAAGAAGATACGATTCCATTATCACTAAATAAACATTGGTAGGGAAGGTGTTTCTTAGGGTCTTCAGAACAACAAGTAATATCGTATATTTCACATAAATTCCAAGCATAGCATTGCAAACGATGAATTTGACCCAATAATAGTTTCCCTTTTTCAGATATGCGGTGTCGCACATAACAAGCATGCTCATCTAAAGATTTGCCCTCCACTAAGCTAGTTGGGGTTTCAGCATGAGCACATAGGGATCGAAGATGATCCAAGTAATAAGCTTCAGCAGTGTGATAGATTTTGAGTGGTTCTTCAACCATTGGTTTAGTAGGTACAACTAATTTTTTTTTGGTATTTTGCGTTTCCTACCCATAACTAAAGATAGAAAACAACTAAGAACAGCAAATAAAAATTACTTAGTGATAAAACAAACAAGCACACACGAGAATATTCACCCCACGCTATTGCTCCTCGGCAACGGCGCCAGAAAAAGGTCTTGATAACCCACAAGTATAGGGGATCGCAACAATTTTCGATAAGAAAGAGTGTCGAACCCAACGAGGAGCTAAAGGTAGAACAAATATTCCCTAAAGTTCTATCGACCATCGATACAACTCTACGCACGCTTGACGTTCGCTTTACCTAGAACAAGTATGAAACTAGAAGTACTTTGTAGGTATTTTTGGATAGGCTTGCAAGAAAATAAAGAGAACGTAAATAAAATCTAGGGGATGTTTAGATAAAGACACAATAAAGTTAATATAGCGAATGTGGAAAAGTGGTGGTAGGAGTTGCGAAATTGTCCCTAAGCAATTGACTACTTTACTAGACCGATAGCAAGTTTTATGTGGGAGAGGCCACTGCTAACATGTCATCCCTAACTTGGAATTCTATGCACTTATGATTGGAACTATTAGCAAGCATCCGCAACTACTAACGTTCATTAAGGTAAAACCCAACCATAGCATTAAGATATATTGGTCCCCCTTCAATCTCGTATGCATCAATTTCTATGCTAGGTTGAAGCTTCTGTCACTCTTGCCCTCCAATACATAGTCCTATCAACATACAACTAACCCTATGGTGTGATCCACGCGCGCGCTCATATGATGGGCACCAAAGGACAACAACATAACCACAAGAAAATTAAATCAATCATAGCAATTCATCAACCACCGATAGGACAACGAAAATCTACTCAGACATCATAGGATGGCAACACATCATTGGATAATAATATGAAGCATAAAGCACCATGTTCAAGTAGATGGTACAGCGGGTTGCAGGAGAGTGGACCGATGTAGATAGAGGGGGGAAGGTGATGGGGATGTTGGTGAAGATGGCGGAGGTGTTGGTGTAGATCGCGGTGATGATGATGGCCCTCGACGGTGTTCCAGCGCCACCGGAAGCGAGGGGGAGAGATCCTCCCTCCTTCTTCTTCTTCCTTGACCTCCTCCCTAGATGGGAGAAGGGTTTCCCCTCTGGTCCATGGTCTCCATGGCGTGGGAGGGGTGAGAGCCCCTCCGAGATTGGATCTGTCTCTCTGTCTCTCTCTGTTTCTGCGTTCTCCTCTGCCCTTTCACCGTTTCGTATATATATGAAGATCCATAACTCTGATTGGACTAAAACCTTTGCCGTGATTTTTTTTCCAAAAATTAGCTTTCTTGCGGCCGAAGAAGGGCATCAACCGCCTTACGGGTGGCCCACGAGGGTCAGGGGCGCGCCCCTGCCTCGTGGCCACCTCGCGCACCGTCTCGCGTTGATCTTTCTCCCAGATTTTCCAAATATTCCAAAAATAAGCTCCGTTCGTTTTTATCCCGTTTGGACTCCGTTTGATATGGATATTCTGCGAAACATAAAACATGCAACAGACAGGAACTGGCACTGGGCACTGGATCAACATGTTAGTCCCAAAAATAGTATAAAAAGTTGCCAAAAAGTATATGAAAGTTGTATAATATTGGCATGGAACAATCAAAAATTATAGATACGACGGAGACGTATCAGGCATCCACAAGGGTGGAGGGCGCCCCCCCCTAGGGTGCGCCCCCCTGCCTTGTCGTCGCCTCATGGACCCCCTGACTTGTTCCCGACGCCAAAAAATCTTGTAAATATAGAAATCCCCAGAAATAAACCTAGATCGGGAGTTCCGTCGTCGCAAGCCTCTATAGGCACGAAAAACCAATCGGGAGCCCATTCCGGCACCCTGCTGGAGGGGGAAACCATCACTGGTGGCCATCTTCATCATCCCGACGCTCTCCATGACGAGGAGGGAGTAGTTCACGCTCGGGGCTGAGGGTATGTGCCAGTAGCTATGTGTTTGATCTCTCTTTCTCGTGTTCTTGATATGGCACGATCTTGATGTACCGCGAGCTTTGCTACTATAGTTGAATCTTATGGTGTTTCTCCTCCTCTACCTTCTTGTGATGAATTAAGTTTTACCTTTGAGGTTTCACTATTATCGAATTGAATACTATTATGGATTTGAGAACACTTGATGTATGTCTTGCGTGGGATACCTGTGGTGACAATGGGGTGTTCTATTGATTCACTTTATGTATGTTTTGGCACTCAACTCGCGGATTCCTGAGGTGACATTGGGGTAATCTATGCATAGGGGTTGATGCACATTTTCGTCCTTGTTTCTCCGGTAGGAATCTTGGGGCACTCTTTGAGGTTCTTTGTGTTGGACTGAATATTATGAATCAGAAGTTGTTTGATGCATATCGTATAATTGATCCACGGATACTTGTGGTGATATTGGAGTATCTAGGTGCATTAGGGTTGATTGATGTGTGTCATATGGTGTTATTTTACTACGAACTCTAGGGCTATTTGTGACACTTATAGGAATAGCCCAACGGATTGACCGGAAAGAATAACTTTGAGGTGGTTTCGTGCCCTACAAGTAATTTCATCTTATGTTCTCCGCGATAGGAACTTTGGAGTGACTTTTGTCGCACGTTGAGGGATTGCCATATGATCTAATTATGTTATTATTGTTGAGAGAACTTGCACTAGTGAAAGTATGAACCCTAGGCCTTGTTTTCAAGCATTGCAATACCGTTTTCGCTCACTTTTGTTACTAGTTACCTTGCTGTTTTTATATTTTCAGATTACAAAAACCTCTATCTATCATCCATATTACACTTGTATCACCATCTCTTCGCCGAACTAGTGCACCTATACAATTTATCATTGTATTGGGTGTGTTGGAGACACAAAAGACTCTTTGTTATTTGGTTGCAGGGTTGTTTGAGAGAGACCATTTTCATCCTACGCCTCCCACAGATTGATAAAATTTAGGCCATCCACTTGAGGGAAATTTGGTACTGTCCTACAAAACTCTGCACTTAGAGGCCCAACAACGTCTACAAGGATAAAGTTACGTAGTAGACATCAGGGGGATTCCCAATGGTATTTTTCCAGTCGCTACCATGTGAGCAGGCCTAGGTGGGGGGATTTCTGTGTCTAAAACGTATTTTCCGAACCGCTACTACGTGTAGGCTTCCTATCTGGCACGTAGCGACCTAGCTATTTGGCACGTAGTGACCTAGCGTGTACCCCATCCTGCCTTCGATCGTATTTTGGGCCGACCCATTTTTGGATTTCTTCCTCACAGGTTTTGGGAATGTTCTAGAACCTTCCTTGAACCGGGTTTTTTGTTTTTCTTCCTCACAGGTTTTGGGAAGGTTCTAGAACCTTCCTTGAACCGGGTTTTCTGTTTTTCTTCCCTAGTTTCTTTTCTTTTTCGTTTTTCTTTTCTGTTTTCTTTTTTCCTTTTTTGTGAATGCCTTTTCAAATTTGTGAATATTTTAGTGAAGTCGTGACTTAAAAAATATGAACATTATGAATCTCATGAACATATTTGAAACCATGAACATTTTTCAAATTTGTGAACTTTTTAAAAAAATCATGTATGGCTCAAGCTTAAACTTTAATGGCACGATTCATGAGATTTTTGCATGCAATCTCGAACTTCGGCTCAACTTCATCCATTGGTGCAATTTGAATTGGGATTTCTCCAACAAAAATACATGCCATCGTGTTGTCATGATAGAACTTGCTCACTTGATGAACCAGCGGATTGGTATCGTGAACAGTAACACAATTCTTCCTTTTCTGACGACGCAGAGCAGACACTACATGTTTCTCCTTTCTTCCTTGGCCACTCTTATTAACAATGCCGTTCGTGACAACACATGGGGTTATATCAAGCGGTTTCATGGGCGAGCCCACGTGATAGATACGTGATGAGGGGCGGTAGGAAGCCTAGTGCCAATGCAAAAATGTCACGAGCAACATTCCTGAATTTTAAAAATGTTTAGAATTTGGGGGAAAAACAAATGCTCGTGAATGTGAAACTAATATTTTTAATTTTTTTAAATGAGAAAAAGGAAAGGGCAAAAGGGAAAAAAATAAAATGAACAACAAAACCAAACAAACAAACAAACAGAAAACCGTATAGAAAAAGGAAACCGTAGTCTAAAAAAGAAAAGAAAAGAAAAGGTAGCAGCACCCTTTTTTTAGGGAAAAAGTAGCAGCAGTTTTTTTAGGGATATATATATATATATAGCAGCAGCTGGTTGCGCGTGTGCTCCTTGGGAAAGACTAAATGGGCCACCTTTATAGCCATAAACATTCAGGCCCAGTGCCCCTCAAGAAAGAAAACCGTAAGCCCATTATACCTCTCCAGTCCAGTGAGTGGTAACCCTCCTTCGCCAGAGCTGGAGCTCTCCTTCGGCCAGGCTCATCCTCCTCCTCGGGCTGCTCGGAGCGAGGTGAGTCTCTCCATTTCGAGCTCTACCACCACCCGCATCGGCATCTCAACCCCGAGCGCCTCCTCCTCTGCGCCTCGTCCCCGCGAGACGCGACGTCCCCGTCGTCGTCTGGTTGCGTGCTTTGCACGGAAGGCGCGGCTGGATTTACTCGTCCCAGCGCAACCCAGCAACTGACTTCTTGTCTCCGCTGCAGTGAGGCGGTGGAGCCGCATGGACACGAAGATGCCTGGGTTCGTATCGGGAGGTTCATGCTTAGGGTGGTAAGTTGATTTATTTCGTTCTCAGCCGAAATTTTTCGTTTACCTTGTTCTCGAAGATTGATTGGCAACAGAGTATTAATGTAACCTATCTCCTTTCGCAGCTGACCGTACTGGAGTGGTGTTGCGTTCCCACCTGGCACATACTGGCGTGTCTTTACTTCGTGCATATCTGGGGTTCGGATTCCATTTGCATCGGCCTCGGGGGCATGCTCCAGTGGCTTGTGGGGGCAACACCATTCGTCTCGCTTTTCATCGTACTGTTCACCTTCCTATTCAAGGAGTTCGGCTACAGACGGGCATGAGTGAGGTTGCTCCACGCTTTCGCGTTGAGTGTCTTATTTTCGTGGCTGTTCATCTGCTACTGAGAGTATTATCTTATGTATCTTCGAGCATTTAGAAAGTCCTATGTATGTCAACTCTGGCAGACGATGATTGCCGCACTGGCTTATTTATGTATCTAAGACTATTGAGACTGCATTTGCAGAGCAGTGCTTAATGCTTTCATGACTGAAATTTATTGTGTCCATTTTACTACATTGGTTCCAATGTCAGGCAGTCTATTGTCAGTGCTGCTGTAGGGCTTGTCCGTGGCAACCTTCATAGTCTGTTTCCAGAAATCTAAATTGGTCTGCTCGTCGAATGCTTTGTGATAGGAAGTGGCTGGGTCTGGGTTTGATTAGTACTAGGAGTATGTTCTAATCATCATCTTTGTGTTATCACTTGTTTGCTACTCATGATTCTTATGTTAATTATCATCCAGATATTATAAGCACACCTTAATACTGGTGATTCTCATGTTTATATTGAATACTGTTCCTGATTAGAACAACACTGTAGTTGAGATACCTGATCATCATGCACCTGAATGTTCTTTTTGCCATAAGCTCTCTGCTATTTTCACACTGATGTCAAATAGTAACCTACTGCAGTATGTCCTTGCTGTGTGTGTCGTTAAATAATTGATGTTTTCTTGATCCATTTAAGAATGCAGTAGCCCCGTCTAAGAGGCTGTCGATCGACTGGTCCTTCACCAGAGAACACATAGTGTTTTGTGCATAAATATTGTATTGATCTGATATTATTCGTACCAACTAATTTTGATGATACAATGCATGTTTCACTCTATTACTGCATATTTTGTTGAAAAAAGTACTCTATTACTGCATATTTTGTTGAAAAAAGTTAAGGCTATCAGTTGTGGAACCTCATTTGAGCTTTTCATTTGTTTGTCTGATGACGTTAAGAATCAACTACTTGCTCTGCAAATTGTTTTGTTGCTGTAACTTAAATTGTTTATGTCATCATTTTTCTTTGTGTTATGAACATGAAACGGCATGGATGACAAAATGGTTGCATAAATTGCTTCTTTTCATTGTACTCGCTGGTCCTTTTTAGTTTGCATATAAGTTTTGTCCAAAGTCAAAACACATCTATTATAGAAAAAGGTATCAACACTCCCAATACCAAATCAATATCATCGAATCCATTATGTAACAGTTTGTTTTTAATAACGTGAAGATTATCACGCCAGATTTGCCCAGTGTCTGCCTACCAGGTTTGTGCATTTGATGAAGTAGTTGATAGCTTGTGCTGATGCTTGGATACGATTGTCTGCCGGTCTTAACGTGTATGTGATTGTTGGATCCTTGCTGTTTCGCTGCGGGTACATATGTTTTCTTGTGATGATGGTAGTCCAATTGACTATCCCAGCTCTTCTTGTGACATTTGTTAATCCCTAGTTATTGTGCCTGAAAAATTATCGTTTGTCCTGTTAAATTTTATGGCATCAATTTGAAACATATGGTTGTTCACCGATTGCTGATAGATATCATTTATGGATTCAAGCAACTTTTGTACTCACTGATTAAAATATCAAGAATGCTATGTAAGCCATGCACTTGTGAAGCCTGGGTGTGATTAGGATTTGAATTGCATATAGATTTTATGCTATGTTTGTTTATAACCTGGTTGTGACCTAATATAGTGTAAATCTGCAATGCATGTTTCAACCAATTTTGTGTTGATCTGATATTATTGGCACCAACAATTTTGATGATGCAATGCATGTTTCACTCCATTACTGCACTTTGTGTTGAAAAAAGCTTAAGGTTATCACTTGCGGAACCTCATTTGAACTTTTCATTTGTTTGTCTGATGACATTAAGTATCAACTACTTGCTCTGCAAATTGTGTTGTTGTTATAGCTTGAATTGTTTCTGTCCTCATTTTTCTTTGTGTTACGAACATGAAACGGCATGTGTGACAAAATGGCTACATAAATTGCTTCATTTCATTGTACACCCTCTGGTCCTTTTTAATCTGCATATAAGTTTTGTCCAAAGTCGAAATATCTTTAATTTGATCACTTCTGGAAAAAGTATCAACACTCACAATACCAAATCAAAGCCATTGAATTCATTATATAACAGTTTGTTTTTAATAATGCTAAGATTATCACGCTAGATTTGCTTACTGTGTCCGCCTACCAGGTTTGTGCATTTGATGAAGTACTAGATAGCTTGTGCTGATGCTTGACATGTGTATGTGATTGTTGGATCGTAGTTGTTTCAACTGCGGGTACATATGAAGCGGCAGCGGCAAAATGTCAGAGAGGTTGTCGCAATTTTTTGATAGGATTTTGAGTTGTCTGGCGAACGCTTTTTTCTGGAACTTTTGCTTGACCACGTGGTGCATGTGCATGAGTATTTGTCCTTCCTGTTTTTATAGGGTTCTTGGTGATGTAAGTCTTTGTATCCATTACATTAACCTTATCTTCTAGTTTCTTGTAGGCAGACCACATTGCATCTCAATTCTCTTGCAACCTTAGACACTGCTTTCCTCTTCGTACATTCCAATTAAGGACTACATCCATGGGAAACTAGCATAACACGGCCACAAAGTTGCAGGCACCACCAGCGAACTGAACTAACAGCATGCAAGCAACCTGACCAAACTGAAAATAGGTAACACGCTAAGAACATACAGCCAGTCTAACCAAATTGACAGCAGAGAACACCCCAGCACACCACACATATGAATGTTGTGACTAACATAGGAACATATGGACCTCCAGACTCGACCACATCGCAGACCCTCATCCCTGAGAGGCCACCGCCGGCTGGGCTGGCACCGCCCGCAGCGTCGTCGGCTTCTTCTTTTTTGCAGCCGTCCCTTACACCGGCGAGGTGACCGCCGAGATGAAGCTGGACGCCGGGGGCGCAGGGCCCCTCCTTGTGAAGCAAGACCAGCCGTGAATACCGAGCTCCGGGGTGTGGGCCTGGAGCGTTGCCGATGCTTGTCGTGCCCCTTCCTGGGTAGCAGAGGACTTCCAGGCGTCGGTCCAAAGAGGGGCACCTTGAAGACAAAGCGCGAGGTCGAAGAGAGTGTCCGGGGTAGCCTCCCCGGGGCACACCCTGGACGGAGGAAGGGGTGCAGCTCCCAGAGCTGCTTGAGCTTGTCAGCGAGACTGACAGGACAGGAGACGTCCTGGAATTGCGCCCAGAAAGCTCGATCCTGCCCGTGCTCTGGATCATGGCTCCCTTGGTAAAAGGTTGTGCGCGGGGAGCACTCTGGGGCAGATCGATGAAGTGCTCTGAATCACGCCGAGCTTGTGTCAGCTCAGGTAACGTTGGTGTCCAAAAAATGCACTGCAGAAGATACGACTTACCGGCTATGATGCCGCCTGTCTGCCTAACCTCCTCGCAGTACCCCGGCGCTGCTTGGTTTCCTTGAGGTCCGAGGTTTGCGTCTTCAAATCCTCAACCAAGGTATCCCTTTTTCAACCTTCAGCTGGCTGTAGTCCTCGATGCGCTTGTTGAGGTCCTGTTGGAGGAGGGCGGACGCATCCTTGGCAGCCCCTCTTGCTCTTTTTCGTAGAGGGCGACCGTCTTCTGAGCCTCACCCCGGGGAGTACCGGCTTCTTCCCGGGCGGCCTGGGTCTGCTGTTGGGCAGTCCGGAGCTGGGTTTCCAGCTCGGCCACCCGCCTTTTTCGGACCCTGTAAACAGATGACAGGTGTATCAGGAGTTTTTTTTAGACATTCTGCTGAAAGCTTCATAATATTATGATGAAGCAAATGGTAAAAAGGTCGACATAGCGTACCTGTGGCGCTCCCGACATTCTGCTCAGTGCTCAGGGCTTTGGACCTTGAGCTCGGACTGTGCCAGCATCTGCTTCCCCTTCACCAGATCTTGGGTAAGGTGATGTACATTTGAGAGCAGAACAATAGGACCATTTGCACGTGAGATGAAGTGTTTCAATCATGTGGTCGCCGTCTTAGAGCTGCGTGGCAGACGAGACAAACCACACGAGTGCTGCAAAGCGACGGAGAAACTGGGATGCAACTTGTTACTACAAGGTTGTGAGACGTTCAAAGCTGTGAAACGAGTGAACTGGCAAATGCCAAGATGACTTCGCTTCGGTCCTGTCCTGGTGTTACATAAAAGCTCAACCATGCATAATAACTTATCAACACACCAACTTCACGCAATTAACAGCAAAACTAGGTACTACCTCCGATCCATATTACTAGTCACTGGTTCAGTACAGAGTTGCAGGGAGTACAACATTTCTGTTGCAACACCACCATTTACAGAGTATCGTCCTAAGTTGACTCTGCAGATGTACACCCGAAATGTGAGTTTCAGACCTGACCAAACCGGTACCAACACCATTTAGCTGCAGCAACTGGGCGATCAAACACATCTTCAGAAATCAAAATCAGAACAAGCATTTGCAACTGGGCAAGGAAATTTCAACGTGTCCTGCGCTAGGCTCCCGGTGATCATGACCGCGGGTTGCTCATTGTGACTGGCAGCTACTTATGCTCTGTTTTCAGCACAGGATAGTGCAATTCTACAATCTTTTCTGCTGCATGGCGAGCTGAAGCTGCTGGTGTTGTACCATGGTCACTCCATCTCAGAACCTTCATCTTCATCCTCGTCTTCGTCCTCGTCAAGGATATAGACCAAAGCATGCCTCCGCGACGAGAAGACACAAGCCACTCCTCTTGAGGCTGTAAACATTGAGGAAAAGCGAGCTCCAGACATTACTTGTTATGTGAAATGAATACCAACTGAAAATCATGTGCGGAAATAAACACTCAACCTACCACTGACTGCCAGCGGAGTAGACAAAGGGTGAGGGATGCTACGAACTTTTCCATAATCTGTATCCAATTGGAGTTCCAGCACCTAAACATGTTCATGGCAGGAAATTAGCGCTATTACCATTTGCCAGCAAAAAAAGTAAAGTCAGCTTCAACAAGCACCTCTGTCAATGGACCAATTTACAGATCCAGTGCGATTTTGTTTATCTTGTTGCAGCGATTAATTACTACTAATATGGCTACTTTAATTTTGTGTAGTATAACTTATTTCAGTAGGTTTCTCCCATACTGTTCTCATTTAAGTAAATTCGTACCTCCAATTCTTGGAGATTGTAATAATTTGCAGGGAATGTTCTTGAGAGCTGTGAAAAAGAGAGGTTCTCTGTCTGCAGCATAACCATCCAAGATCTCCCGGCACTTTCAGAACTGGACTTTCCACTAAGTAGTAAAACCACCTGGTTGTCCTGTGAATAACCGTTTTCTTTTCTAAGATATGCAAAGTGCTTTACAAAAGCAAAGTATTGCCTCAATAACTGTAACAGGGAATACCTTGTAAAGAGACAGATCAACACACTCGTATTCAACAGGTATATGCAACAGAAAACCTGAAAGTGATGGTGTGCTGGAGGTACTACATGAGTTGCAGAGGTCCTTTATCACAGCAACGAAATTTCTTAAATTTAACGATCCATCAGGTATCTTGAAGCATATGTAGTCAGTCGAGCTATATGAAGAAGCATTATGCTGAGAATCTTTATCCTCCTATTTTGAGTAATCAGTTAGGAATTTGAAAAGTGACAGATCATGGACCCAATGCAAAGCATGTACAGAATAAGTTAAAGAAAAACATGGAAATAAGCAATGAGTATGTTCACATCAGGACCATTAGTTTGTTGGAAGAAATCACCAAAGAGAACATAAACCTTATAGAACGCAATTGATGCTGGAGTACTGGTTGATGACAAGGCATCGGACGATGTAACAGGATAAAGAGGAAGCAATCCTTGGCAATGTATTTGTGAAGATACAGTAGTGAATGGCATCAAGAAAGCCTCCTTCAAGCTAAAAAATATGGGATATAGAGTTGTTAGCATAGCATAAAATTGCTTCACAAAAGGAAGGAACAGTTATTTTAAGTAACTAGGAACAAGTTTAAAGTTATTCTGTCTGTAGAAACTGAATACACAAAGATTTGACTGACAGTACATTGAGTCGAGACACGTGTACTGGCAAATAATTTGAAGCAATAAAATGATTCACCTTTCTTCCAACTCGCTAAATTGCTTGGCCAAACTCCTTTCCAAAAACTTTGTGTCTGTAAATCCTCCAAAAACTACTAGATGCTCAACATGTTTCGCAGTATCACTGAAGAAGTGTGTTGCACACAATTAAATAAGTTAGCCACGCATCATCACAACTTGGGAATAGGTACCATAAATCTTCGAACTATGAAAGCAATGCTAAAAACATCCAGACCACAAAGGTACATGCAAGCAGGAATGATGTTTCTTCTTTAAAGATAAGCCATGCAGTTAGCAACGCCAAGACACAACCATGTACGAAAACTGCATCTACGAAAACTTCCATAGTACAACAGTACAACCCATAAGTGTCCAGATACAACCATGCACTTATGTTTATAAATGGTGAATGGTAACATGCAAATAGGTACCAAAAATCATCAAATCTATACAGATAGTGTAAATAAAGTCCAATAAATCAATAGCAAACATAAAACAACAACTGGCATGCTACTTACATATCCCACTCAAATATCTGATCTGTTTCAACTAACTGCTTGATTGGATCCTTATCAAGAAGAAACTTCAGAAAAATCACCACAAGTTCACTACAGAAGATAATCCCCTGCTAGTTAATAACAAAATTCATGACATGAGAATGAAGAGGGCAATAAGAAAGAAAGACATAAACCTGTTTGTGGATGGAACTTGATCAGTTGGTTCACTTAACAATATCTTAACACACTTCAAAACCCAGCTGAAGAAATTTTGGAACTGGAAAGTCAATGAATCAATGAAAGTTACTACATGAGAAACTACCAAAGGTACATCATCATCATCAGTAACCATAACTGGATATGCCAAAAAAAAGGGAAATGATATGCGCACTTGTTCAGGAAGGAGCCTCATTTTAAGATGACACGAGTCTCAATTCTCAACAAAATTTGAGAAAACATGAAACAAGAAAAAAAGTGTACCAGATAAAGAACAGTAGCTGCAACCCTTGAAAAGCGCTCAACTTGCACAACTAGCATCCCTACCCTCTCAGTTACACCATCCATAAGCTTTTCATCTAACCCAATGTTCTGAAATCGTGAACGCCATCTCGCAAGGCCTCTTAGTTCTGCAAGTCTGAATGAAATAATTTCGACTGCAGGCTATAAATAAAGAACATATTAGCAAGCAACTCAATTTTAATTACAGAAACTTGAAATAGGTTGCAGGTATAACACATGTTTAGTCTGGCCAAACCAGATGGGTTGACCTCCAATTAGTGAGCTATGACTTTAATGTTGTGATATAAAGGAAGACATGGCTGTGGTATTCTACCAATACTAACAGTACTTCCTGGTTTGAGTCAACTAACTTTGTTTTTAATAACTGAGTCACCTAACTAGTAAAGCACTAACAACTTAACTAATTATAGCAGAAAGACGTGAAGCTGCCTAACAAACTCTATAGTATCCAACTATCCATTACAAGGAACCAAAAATACAGACAATAGTACCAATAATATGTTGCTCTGGTATCATTATGTAGTAGCTGACCTGAAGATGCTCACTGACAACAATACGAAGTTCTCTTCCAGCACTTTCAATAGTCTTAGCTATCCTCTTGAGACCCTTTCATATAAAAAATAACAAGTTTAGACAGGTTATTTAAGAAAAGAAGGTATGCAAGTTATGGCAATAGCAATAAATACCGCTTCACCAAGGGAGCTGACTAGAAATTGATGTAGAGCCGGACTTGTATGTGTCCCAAACAAAAGGCTCATAAACTCATCCTCGGAGCTAGATTCCATCCCTGTAAATGGTCAAAAACTTAGACCAATGTAGAAAAATAAAGGTATGTGATTCTTGATGGTTATGGCTTCAAAAGAAACCAATCATACCATGGGCAGTAAGCAGAGAAGGCAAGGCACTAAATTTCTCATGAAATAAGTTCATAGCATTCGACCATTGTTTGGACATCATAGATATGGAAGCACGGACAACTTCGACCAGATCTTGAATACTTGACGCTTGTTGAGACACCTGATGTAGCTCATTTTTCCTTTATTGGTGATAAGACAAACAGAATAAAAAAATCTTTATTCAATTTTAGTAGGAACAGCCCAGCAGTCAATATCCTTACAAACTTTAGTACTGAAATACTGCTGCTATATTTTAGGGAAACAACAAAAGCCTAAGATATTTACACTTGGCCAAATAATTAGTTACGATCGGTGAATTGGACCGTCAGAGTTCAATCTTTTAGGTGCCAGTGAATGTGTTATTCTAGCACCTTTTGTGGATCTATTTTTATTTTCATACAAGACCACAAGAAGAAGATGGTTTTGGAACAAGGACAGAAGGCATTAAAAGGCAATGGAATTGGTATGCCATTACCTGTTGGAGAAGATAGAGGTATCAAGGTGCAAACAATGTACCCCAACAGAAAGATCATTACTGAGAGAAAGGTTGTCAGTATTAATCAGCTTTCCAGAGCACAGAAGAACCAACTGATGGAGATTTCGTGATAAAGAGACCTGATATTAAGAACAACTATTGCTCAGAATATCATATCCAGCAGACTGATACGTGCATAAGAACCTAAGAAGTGAAGAATTAATGACCTTGCTTATGGAAACATCCTGAAGTCGGTAGCTAGTTCTTTTTCCAGAGGATTGTACATGGATTGGAACCTTATTTATGTTCTGAAATATCACCAATAAACTCATTACTGCCACGGTACGCCCCAGAACTAATAATTTACAAAGACAAAAGGTAGGCAACAGGTTGTCAATATCCATAGATCGTAAAAATATTGCAGAAATAACTATTTCATAATATCATATTTACTGTTAAGGTATACGAGCCTTGCTGTCAAAGTAACAAAAGGGTATTAATGATAAGAACAACCTTGAGAATCAGAAGAAAGCATGCATAGCTGATTATATTGACTGTAAATGTAGAGCATTCAGTTATTGTGTTTACTTACTATCTTTCCAATTGGAAATATTCCAAAAATACTGAAGCAAATGCAACCATCTTTATCACCAGTGCACAGAATATTAAAACGTTGACACGAAGCGCTTGAAAATGCCTGAATGGCTTCTTCATTCTCATCTGCAAGACCAGTATCTCCCGAATTGAGCCCACCTATCCTAGGCATCACGGGAGCAGGAGGAAAGAAACGTGTAGTGCGGTCTTCATAAGATAACAAGTCTTCCTTGTCAGTCTGCAGTAATTAGCAGAGGGCTCTAGTAAGGAACTTTTCCACTGAAACCCTATACTATTCTCAGTAAGTGCAAAATTCAAGCAGTTGATCATCTCCGGTTGCAAGTTTCACTGAATAATTTTCAATAAGATGCAAGCTAAATGTGATTTAACAAATAATATCTTGAGTAAATATAGTAAATGTTTTTCAAGGGAATAAATATACCCTTGATAGTGGTTCATCTTCTGCCCAATTCAGACATACGATGGCAACATCGTGAGATTTTATACTTCGTAACATCTTCCCATTCTGCAATTAGCACTCACGTTATTTATACATACACGAAGTGGTAAAGTAAATAGAAGTAACAAGTAAACTGTAATAGCATGCATGATTGTTTGTGTAATACAAAAAACACAAATTGCAAAAGAGTCAAAACATAAAATAGATTATGTACTTATGTTACAACCTTCGAGATCATATAAGGAGTTTTTACAATAACTACTAACACACAGTGATACAAAAATGATATTGCAAATTCAGTTATGATGAAACTGCAACAGATTGCAAATTCGAAATGGTGCTCAACAGAAAATAAAGCAATTCGAAATGTGCTGTATCAATGTGTCTGGTTTTAGCATCAACTAACCACTTCATTATATTACTGAGACACAATTTTTATGGGAAGATCCATATTCTTTATGTATGCACATAGTTGTCTCAGAGGTCCTTGGGAGCATGTGCCCCCAGTGATCTCCTAATAATTCCATACATAAAAGTCAAAAGTTACGAAGGCCAAATGAGAACAGTGCCATTAGCAAATTATAAGGAACCATGCAGAGTTCAGGTTTGCATGAAGTATGAAAAGATAGTCCGGCAACAAAAAAGAAGGCATCAATAGTTTCTACTCATTGCTTTCAGCATGCACACCTCAACATCATGCAAAAGAACAAAACCATCTTCTGTACCAAGTGCTACTATTTTACCATCAGGGCTCCAGCAAATTGATGTGATGCACTTCCCTGAAAAATAAGCATTTTACTATTTTAGTGCCTGCTACCATTTTAACTTGAAAACAGATGCTGTCAGTTCAATTACTGAGAAAGCATACATCAAGGGCCCCTTGCATTTTGAGGAAGGAAAAGAAAAGGGTCATTTTCGAAGTTTGGCTACCGCCAGGTGATCCATTATCCAGTGCCGATGTCGGATCTGCCAGCTCTTCCCATGGGTTGAAGGATTTTTATACGATTTTGTAGGATTTCAATCCATAGCATTACTTTTGAATAGAAGCCCTTTGGATCGAAGGAATGGGACCACCAAAAAATTATATGGGTTGCTCTCCAACATCCCAATTTTAAAGGATCTCTACTAGGGGTTAGACCTTATGAAAATTATTCTTTATGTCCTGTATGCACATTCTCTATCTTTAAATTCCAGCAAACTTTTTGTGGAAGTCTAAAGAGACATGTTTGCAAGTTCCTGTAAGATCCAGGAAGTCATGGCATCTGCCTTTTTTAGAATCCTGCATTCCAAATAGGCCCTAAGGGTGCAAGTATAATAAGACTACACAGAAAACGGACAGTGTTCTCAGCTGGTGAAGTTTGTCATGGAGCAGGGATCTCACTTCTTCTAAACACAAATTGCCAAACCATCTGCCTTTTACTTAGGATACGACTGCAAAATATGTAGTTATTGTTGAATAGACAAGGTGCGCCTCAACACAAGACATGTACTTCTTTGAACATACCGAACATGAGGAATTGTCTATAACTATTTATTTATTTTTGGCATTTAAAAAGAAAGAAAAAATAATAATTTGATAGATGGCTCATCGTTTTTATTATGAGCACCAAGGGGTGGGAGGGTAGCAACCAGGGGATATAGTCCACAGCCGTTGCCAATTGAAGCGATGGAGGAGAACCTTGGAGTCATCAGTAACCATAGCAAGCAGATCCTTCTCTGGGTTCCACTCTGCCAATTTTATCTAACAATAGTAGAACATGTGTAAGGCAATTTCTAATGGATCATATTAATATGAATCTATAATAAATAAATAACAGAAAGTGGAAAAGGTGCACGCAATACATAAAGGTGTCAAATACTCAGCAGCGCTTAACTGTTGGATCTATATAGCTGACTATATAGCTGAATGTTGCTGAATAGGGCATAAAATAGAAATCGAATGAATCAAGCATGTCTAAGGGCTGAAAAATTGATCAGTGAGTGCAAATGCCAAAGCTAAACTCGATAAACAAATGTGGTGTTTGTCGCTCCAGATTATCAAAATGGCGTGGTTCCTGATCGTGTTGAGGTCAGACGAATCGATCCACTGCTAAGTCCCAGACAAAACCCCTCTCAGCCGCACGAAGTGACAGTAGGGAACCACTAGGTCCCGGCCCAGCCCTCTTAGGAATTTCAGCAAACGGTTGGCATGCGGCAAGGGTGCGGCCACCCCTGGATTACCAGCCCAAATCCACCCGCGTCCTCCCGCGAGGCCGCCGCCTCGTGTTCGAAGCCCGCCGCACGAGAGAGCGGCGCGACACGGAGCCCAGGCGGCGAGCCGGCGGACCCCTCTGGTGGCGACAAGGAGGAGAGAGGGGCGGGGAAAGGCCGGCGGCGGGGCTAGGTTTTCGGCCACCCGAGTCGCCGCTGCGGGGGTAGGGGGGACTTTCTGGCCTGCACTAATTCGGGGAGGGGAGGGGCGGGGCGATGCGGAAGCTTCAGCGCAGATTGGTGAAGCTCGTCGAGGCGAGCTCGCGCGCGAGGGAGGGCGTTTCGGCTAGCGGGAGGAGGGAAGGAGGCGAGATACCTGGAAGGGGATGGGCTTGTCGAACTGGAGCTGGAACGGCGTGCCGGAGGCCGCCGCGGACGACGACGCCGCCTCCTCCATCTGCTCCTCCGCCATGGCGACCTGCTGCTTGGTGGGTGGTTTTTTGGGGGAAGTATTTTTGGGCGGCGGACAGGCGGGAAGAAAGAGAGGGTTTTTTTCTTCGACGCCGATAAATGCCACTTGTGTGTGGGGTGTCAGGGGTCTGCCCACACACACATTTTATATGATGTATAAGAGGATCAGCTCACACATCTATGTGTGGGCAAAACAAGTAATGCATATACACTTTTTTTTTCACCCGATTCTTTTTACACGCGTGCGTGTGGATGAAATAGATAATGCCCACACGCTCCGTACGTCAGGCCTCGTACCTCATGGTCTCGCACACCCCGCGTGACAGTCACTACGCGTCCCGCAGTTGCCATGGTCCAGACCCTCGTCCATGTTTGTTTAACTATTGCCATGTCGCTGAACTTCAGTTGCCATGTCGGACAACTACAGTTGTCATGGTTGCTCAACTGCAGTTGTCATGTATGGTCTGGTCTACTGCAGTTCAATGATTTTAAAACTTTAGGAGTTGTCACCCACTAACACTGGGTAGTTGCCATGTAGCACTACAAAAAAGCATGGCAAAAAAACATGTTCGGGTAAAAGAGAGAGTTGCCATGTGCTCACAAGCACACTAGGGCAGTTGCCATGTAAAGAGAAAGAGTTGCCATCTGCTTACGTGCACGCTAGGGCAGTTGCCATGTACCATGCAAAAACACATGGTAACTCGGGTAAAAGAGAGTTGACATCTGCTTACAAGCAAAGTTAGGGCAATTGCGATGTACCCGGCAGAAACACATGGTAACTGCCAGCTTTGGGTGTGGGCGAGAAGACGGGCGTGTGGGTGAAGTGATCAATGCCCACACACTAGCTCCCTCTGCGTGCGTGAAAACTGATGTGTGGGCGAATTGCTAAACGCCACACACCAGCCCCCCGTGTGGTGAAAAAAACGTGTGGATGACCGAATGAATGCTCACACACCAACTTAGTCCTACGTGACACACAAAAACTGCTAGAATGCGTCAAAATTCATATAGAATTGATTAAACGAGGATACATGCATGTGGGTGAGTTACCAAACGCCTATACATGTGGGCGTTAGTGTTTTCGTTTTTCTTTATACAATGAAGAAAGAGGGAGCGATAAGAGCATGGCCCCCCGATTGGATCGCCCCTGTAAACTTTACGGACCAAAACGACCAAGCAATCGCCTAATTGAAGCCCACCCGGATTTCTTTACAAGGGTGTACCACAAAAATGTTAGTGATTTCAAAAAAGTTCATGAATTTGAAAAGGTTTACAATTTTTTTTTAAATGTGCACCAATTTAAAAAAGTTCATTATTTCAAAATTTTGTTCACGAATTTAAAAAAATGTTCATTCAAAAAATGTTCATGATTTAAGAGAACGTTCATGAATTTGTAATAAAATGTTAGAAAAAAAATTGAATTAAAAAATATTCATTATTTCAAAAATTGTTTATGATACAAAATTTTCATGAATTTAAAATATTTTTTAAAATTGAAAAACAAAAACAAAAATGAAAAACAGAAAATAAAAGAAAAATGAAAAATGAAAAATTAAAATAAAAAGAAAATAGGAAAAGGAATAAAAGAAAAAAAACGAAAGAAAAAATAAATAAATAAGGTTCAGGGAAGGAGAACCTTCCCAAAACAGGTTGGGATGAAACCAATAAATGGAACGGCCCATACAAAAACGCACGCACGAGGGGGGTTACGCGCACGGTCGCTAACCGGTGACCCCGCGCCAAATAGATTCCCCCTTCCATTTTTATTTTTTTGAACTAATTCCCCATTCCATTGGCTTTCGTCAAGTTTAGATTGCTTACCACGAGTGTCACATGGTTCCCCCTTCCATTGTTTTTCAAGGAAATAGCCAAACTTTATTCATCAAATTCCACAAAAGTGTGGGATACAAAATGTGTCATGAGGCTGGCCAAGCCACACATGTCGTCCTAAAGCTAGATTGAGAGAAAATATTGCTAACTTATGAGCTTCAACATTAGAAGTTCGACTTTCAAAAGTAAAACCACACGTAAAAGAAGTAGCTCTAGCTTTTATTTCACTGATAATGGCTCCATATCTCCCTTGTTCTCCGTGGTTGATATCACCTATTACTTGTTTAGAGTCAGAGGCTACGACGAGCTGGTTGATGTTTAGATCCTCGGCTAAATAAAGGGCTTCTCTGCATGTAATGGCTTCCATGGTGAGGGCATCCTCAACTCCCGCAATCACCCGTACTGAGCTGCCGAGCTAGTTACCATTTTTATCACGACAGATTGCCACTGCCGAACCTCCCTATCTCATCTGATGCCTGCATCGACATGAATTTTAAGAAAATTTGGTGGTCCCCCCTTCCCTTGGTAACAAGTAAAATACAGATGTAGACTATTTACAGGGGTATATTTTCCAGATCTCCCAAGCGGGGCCGTTTTTTTTAGGCAAACGAAAGCCTGGGTTGTATGTACTTTTTTTAGGCAAGGGTTGTATGCACTTCCGTGGCCATGGCCTGAGCCTGCAGGATATATGGCCCAACAGTTACTGAAGCCCATGTGGCAAACCTATTTCTTTGTAGTCCTGATTTGCCACCTGGCCCACCCCAGTTAACCTTCGGCCATCAAGAGTAAGAAAAAACTTTGGCCGCCAAAGGAGAAGCTCCATTTTTTTATTTATTTTTTTGCTCTACCAAATTTCTCTCTTCACTCCAAAAAAAAGTTTTCTCTCGGTTTTTCTATCACAAGCCATTGAGAGTAGGAGAACTACGGATCAATGCCATAGCTATACTTTTAGGTTCTTCCATTCTAGATTTGTTTTTCGCGATGACAGTATAATAAGACTTGCATGGCTGTATTTTTGTCATGGTGTGGCGTTCATAGACCATGCACCTGACACCATGAAGCATTTGGTGTTTTGTTTGGACGGATAGTCGTCTCTAGTTCAAGTGGATTATCATCAGTCACTGGGCAGTGGTGGTAGTGATGGTGGTATCATGATGATAGTGACCAAGTGACAAATCAACGGCTTGCCTTGCAAGGGGTGTGGCCCCAACCACATACATGCCCTAGATACCTCATGGGTGGCTATGCGGCTTTTTAGAAAAAGCTGAGGTTAGCCCAACTTATACAAATTTGATATTCATTTGACTTCAGTTAGTGATGTGACTTTCGAAGAACTTTGATTAATTATTAAGAAAGTCGGTTAGTTTGCTAAAAGAATGTAGCTTAACCCACTTTGGCATTCCCACAAGAGAAAACCTCATGGTTTGATTTCGAACGACTTGAATATTGAGAGTACTAGAGTTGCACAAAAATATGTGCAGCTTAAGATACAGAAATGTGCACATATTTTTATAATTTAAAAAATGTTTAACCAGCCAGCATCAGAGAATAAAGTTGTCACTGAAAAATAAAGTACAAGTCACATAGACACTGACCAAAAAAGAAAATTACAAGCAAGACCGAAGAATCTCTTAAGCTTGATGCCAGCTTCTGTCACCCTTGTCCAATACCACCAAAGCGGTCACCAAAGTAAAAAGGGGACAGATCACCTCTTCGCCCAAGCTCAATACGGCTCCATTGCCGATTCACTACTTTTTTTACTTCCAAAGTACTCTATCTCTTTAAAGACAAAGCCATTACTGTTTACTGGTATGTGAATCGGAGATTTGTGCGGCGTATTTTGCCACGCATTGCTTGTACGTAGTATTGTGCAGTACTCCCTCTGTAAACTAATATAAGAGCGTTTAGATCACTAAAAATTAGTGATCTAAATGCTCTTATATTAGTTTACAGAGGGAGTACTGTGTAAACTAGAATCACCCAGCACGTGGAATAAGCTGAACCCAAACACTAGAAACATTTCATACGCTGATTCCACTAGAGCTGTGTGTCACTTTCTTTCGGTTGCTTCAATGCAGTAAAATCGCATGCGTCTTCAAGAACCATGGCTCGCTCCAACTCGAAAGGTCTCCTCTACCTTGTGCGTACTACAGTAATGGCTAGTAGTATTACTACAAAACAGCACAGATACAAAAAATACTGCCGTCGCAAGTCGCAGAAGTTACCAATCCTTCTACTGATTGTGGATATCTCATGTCCTATTTCAGCAGACGATGCTGCCAAGACTGAAGCCCCGGCCACAGGACAAGAGCATAGGATCCGTTCCATGGTACACAAAATGTGCGTACAAGGCGTGTAAGTTTTCTTCAATGAAGAGCGAGGCAATAAAACAGATAAGCCAAGCTGCTACAGACTGGTTAACCAATTGACTGACACTATTTACAGAGTAATGGATTAGCGATGCCAAGGCTCTCAATTCTGCGCTGACATGTTCCACCGAGCACTGGTTTTCTCGGTCTCGTGCAGAAACGCA
This sequence comes from Triticum urartu, assembly GCF_003073215.2. Taxonomy (NCBI): domain Eukaryota; kingdom Viridiplantae; phylum Streptophyta; class Magnoliopsida; order Poales; family Poaceae; genus Triticum; species Triticum urartu. The sequence continues at coordinate 534,949,593 of NC_053027.1, read as the reverse complement.
ACCTGCTGACGGAGGATCAGGGGTCTGCAAACTGAACTTACTACCGTGCAAAAGCAGAACACACATGGCAGAGACTAGTGCAAATCAAATCAGACTGAAGGAATCACAAACGAGCAGCAATGCATCGTTATTCTAAACCGCATCTCAGTTTGCATTCCGATCCATTAGCGGTAGAATTCGCACACAAAATGCGAATTGGCCAGGCATGGCTGCGTTCAGTTCAGAAGAGCAGAAAAGCCAACATCAACCAGATCATCACTGATGCGGTGTAGAACCACGACTGCAACATTTTCTAGATAGATAACAGCTTGCAAAAGCAACAACCAAGGATCCAACAAAGCGTTGGCAATCATCTAGCACTCGCACTACTACTACGGTACTACCACTACTTGCAGAGAGATAAGCAGAGTCAGCAGCAGCCAACTACTAACATTTGGAACAACAAGGGCGACGCGTTCAGATTCTGCCTAGGAGGAGGTGAACTTGGTGACGGCCTTGGTGCCCTCGGAGACGGCGTGCTTGGCGAGCTCGCCGGGGAGGACGAGGCGGACGGAGGTCTGGATCTCCCGGGAGGTGATGGTGGGCTTCTTGTTGTACCTCGCCAGCTTGGCCGACTCCCCGGCGAGCTTCTCGAAGATGTCGTTGATGAAGGAGTTCATGATGGACATGGCCTTGGAGGAGATGCCGATGTCCGGGTGCACCTGCTTCAGCACCTTGAAGATGTAGATCTTGTACGTCTCCACGCCCTTCTTCGCCTTGCTGCCCTTCTTGCGGCCCCTCGTCTTGCCCTCGCCGCCGGCGCCCTCCTTGGCCGCCGTCTTGCCCGCCGGAAGCCGCTTCTCGGCCTTGGGCTTCTTGCCCGCCGGGGTCTTCTCCGCCGCCTTCTCGACCTTGCTCTCGGCGGCCGGCTTCTTGTCTGCCTTGGGGGCCATGGCTGCTGCTGCTGCTTCGGAGGTGGGAGAGGGAGCGGGAGGTGTTTCGCTGGGAGGTGGGGAATTGCAGATGTGAATGGAGGCGGGGGGCGGAGGAAGTATATAGAGGGGAGGAGGTGCGCGCTGATTGGTGGAGAGGCCGGTGCCTCGGATCGATGACGTGGGCGAAATGGTGGGCAGCAGGAAATTTTCTCCGTGGCTGGCGGGAATTTTGTAATTTCGGCGCACAGAAACACAATTTAGAAACATACTCCCTTATCCTCAAAAAAAAAACATACTCCCTTTTGTGCTACTCCACAATTTTGTTGGAGTAGTCTTTTACGGATGCGACGCATATATTAAAAAAAACAGCTATTACTTCTCTCACAACTAGGAGTATGTTACTCGTGCGACCCAAAACAAAAGGCCACAGTTGTACTCTGCAACCTTGATTCAGGTACTTCCCCTCCCTTCCCTCGCCTTTCGGGTTTGGGTTCTCAGTCCTCGAACGATTCCTCTAAAGCACTTGTCTAATGTCGCCACGTACGGTGTGATGGTGTTCTGTGGCGAGCATGGGCCTCGCTTGGAACAGATTGCATCCATTGGGGCTAATGAGATCTTTGAAGGGGCCCTCGTGGCGACTCGTGCTCAAGCGGGACATGAGCCCCGACCCTTGGACTTTTGTTGCATCCATGCATAGAGAGCATGAATCCAGTAATGGCGTCCCCTCGGCGACCGGGGAGAAACTCCTATCGTCGTGACCTCTCAATTGGGGTAGCGTGAGAGGCCTCTCAGCGCGCCTGATGAGTCTAGATTTGCATTAGTTTTTACCTCTAGTTTCTATGTTGTATCTGTAGATTATCGGAATTTTTACATCGTTCGCGCACCCTTTTGATTGATTTCACCATGATCTTAACCAACAAGAGGATCTGAAGCAAGCGTTAAAGAGGAGAACACGGCTATATGGATGAAAATTATGTTATTTCACACGATGGAAACCTATCATAAAGAGAAGCGATTGAGTGGAGCAATTTCCAGCCAAAATAGGGCACCCATGAGAGAAAGACGACGCCTGGTATGAGCGCAACCTCTTGTACCCTCGCTCATACCAAGTGGTTTCGCCTCAATGGATCGACTATTTCATCACGAAGGATTCGACACGAATCAGAGTTGAAAAGACACGAGAAACTTCACTGGAACTAAGAACCCTAGCCTCCGGAAGGGATTCGAGGGGGAATCGATAGAAGGGCTCTGTCATGCCAACATCTTGACCAAGGAGACTCCGGCATCAGCCATAGTCGTCACCATCCCCTTTTCATCTCTTTGTAATAGTAGACCCTAGGTGGAAACACACGTGTATTACATTGATCGTCCATCCATGTTCACATTGTTATCCTTGTGATGTGTCGTTTCTGTGTCCAAGTACTACCCCTATTCTCGGGGATATGGAGGAACCCTAGTATGTTTAAGTGTTGAACGCCGAGTGGATATAAAATCCTCTTTTGCATACTTGAGTTAATATTCTTCATGCATGTTGCATAAGTGTGACGCTCTTAGATCATGCGCCCGACACCAATAAGCATTTGATGTTTTGTTCGGACGGACAGTCACTGTAGTTCATGTGGGTTATAATCTGAACTAGAGGGATACATGTGCTTCGCCGCACCCGTTTTTCACTTATTGGATTATTTTTTTTTTCGATTGGTGTGTAGTTTAAATTGGCTGCCTTTATTTTGGTTTTGCTTGTCTTGGGCTAGTCCTTTTCTGTGTTGGAGTTGGCCTCGCACATGTCATTGAAATGCTACCGTTGAATCTTTCCCCGCCCTCTCATAGTCGGTGAGCGCCACTACAAAAATTGAGAATGGCAAGGACCTTGGGATGGTGCTCATGCCCACCCACATTAGACACGAGCCGGATGAGAGAGCAGGAGTGCTGGCTTTCCTGGTGACCTTAGCCTTCTTGGCTTGCTCAACAACGACACACGTGGCTGGTGGCCTTCATGACGACCTCCTTCAAATCATCGGCCATTGAGTCTTTGTGCTTGGGTTGGCAGGCGGCATTGAGATATAACTAAGGATGGCAATTTTATCCATGGACATGGACATCCATGGATATCCGACCCGAATGGATAGGGTTTGGATATGCTTTTGTGTTCATGGGCGGCGCCCAAACCCGACCCGATTGTTCGTGGATAGGGCATGGATATAATCTTGTACCCGTGGATATACCCAAACCCGACCCGATAGTATGACTTAATGGGGGAAAATCTGCTATCCCTGCCCCACGGTCATATGTCCCACAACAATTTTATATTTTTTTATCTAAAACATGCATAAGAAATTACACAATCCCCGTCGTAACTTTTTTTAGTTGACATTCAATCCCCTCTGTAACATACTCCAACACCCCTTTCCTTATTTTTACCTCCTTCTTAAATGGCTCGTCATTCTCGTCTGTTAGAAAAATACTAAATGATCTTAGGTTGTTAGTGGATGTTGATTTACCATAAGTGAAGCATAGCCTACCACGAGGTGAAGAATGGAAAAGTTTATGTTAATATTGTGTTATGTCTTATTTATATGTCTTGAGAGGACCCAATGGATATCCAATGGGTATGGATATCCATCGGATTTGGACATGGACACAATTTTTCACCCATGGATTTTTTCATGGATGGGCAATGACTGTCGTCATGGACATGGATATGGATTTGAGATTGTTCAACCCGATCCAAACTTGACCCATTGCCATCCTTAGATATGACGGGAAACCCAAGAAGATAATTTTTGGTGATTGGACCTTTGCTCGAAAGATGGACCCTCAAATCAGGGGAAGGACACACGACCACATCAACCGAAAATGCAATTCTAGATCTAATTGAGCGCCCCCCCCCCCCCCACTATCTAGGTCCCTCGATTGCTCTAAGATTTGTGTCTTTTCTTTGCAATATATTCTACCCCATTAGCTTTAGCTATCGTACGCCATCCAGTCCCTTCCATTTTACATAACGAACATTCTATTTTAGTGAGTTCCCAGTACACACATTTTTCATCTATCTTCTCATCTCTCACACAAATCGTATTTGTGTTATTAAAAAATAACCATGCTAGAGTTTATGTTTATGTTTTTATCTCGATCATGAACATAAGAAAAATATATATGAGCTTTATGCGTTTCACCTCGATCATGAAAAAAAATCAAGAAAAAAATGTGACTGCATTTTTCTTCATCATCTCATGAACAAACAAAGTCGGAAAACAATACATGATTTCCATGCATTGGAAAGAATCAATCATTCACAGATTAGGAAGGATATATTCACAAAAAGATTAGAAAGAATATTACCGTGATTCACAGATTAGGAAGGAAATTTTCACCAAGGCACATGAAATACGAAAGGGAGAAATGAAGAAACGTGAAAGATTTCCTGATGCAAAGGAATCATGGACATATGTGAAAAATGTATGATTGGCTAGTTTGCTAAAGAGGCAAGGCAGGTACTGATGGCAGTGATGATGATTGATAAAATGCCAATTCAACGGCTTGCCTTGTAAGGGGTGTGACCCCAACATGCTCTACGATATCAATGAGATTATCCCGGCTTATGCATATTCGACAATATGCAGTTTCTTAGCAAAAATTACAGCAAAAAAAATTGAATTAAGTTAGACATGCGATGTTTGAAGAAATTTGATTATAACTATTAATGAAGTCACATAATTCGCTAAAAACATAGCTTACCCTACACACCTTTTTTAGAATTTTAAAAATGTGTAACCGGCCAGCATCTTGGATAAAGCCTTGCTGCAGATCTTTGGAACCAAAATGCACATATTGTGAATTATGTAACCACCAACTGGTTACCAGAAATTGTTTTTCAGATATTAGAATTTCTGGCCAAGGGCAAAAAATACATGCACAGGGGGCAGGGAAACGTGCATGGGGAGGTGCTGACAACATGCTAGAGGCTAACGATCCGGGAGAGGACAAGCACAAAGTGCACATGAACCTTGGTAGTCTAACAGACATGGGCGTTCAACAATTTCCTAGGAGGCATTTTGATCTTCCCAACAAACAAGTTCTTGCGCTGGTCAGTACCCAGCCAAAAGAAGTTAAACTCTTCCACCAATCATCAAAAGGGCATACAAACATTCATAAAAGAAGAGTAAAAACATCACTGAATCAGATTTGATAGCTAAAATTGCAAGGATAGAACGCAAAAAGTGGGCAAAGCACAGCATCAGGTTCGAACTACATATAACATCATATAATGTGCGACCCACACATTCAAGATAACATGAAGACTACAGTTCTTCACAGGGAAACAGCAGTTCAACTTGCTATCCCGGCCTGAATCCATCTTACATGACTCGAAATGAAACCTAAGGGACGAGCGAAACCCTCCAGACTTCAAAATAACCTGCATTCGATGGGACATATAACATTACTAGTGGATCACACAGAAGGCTCTGAATCAAGATTTATATGAAGAATTTCGAAACATAATTATGCACAAAGATACTGGGGAAACAGATTATCATCAAACTAAAATTCTCGAGCATGTACGAGAAACACACCCAGAAATTACTCATCCCTACCATCATTCTGTCCCTCTCTTATTCAGTGCAAGTAAAAAATGATTAATTATGCACAAAATAAGATACTGCGGCAACAGAATATCATCAAACTAAAATTCCCGAGCATGTGCGAGAAACACAACCAGAAATTACTCATCCCTACCATCATTCTTTCCCTCTCTCTTATTCAGTGCAAGTAAAAAATGACGTATCAATAGTGCTTGCAAATGCCTAAAGGCTAACTAATGCAGCTATTTTTTATGCAAGTTCCAAGCGACTAATCCTCAGTTGATCAAGGTGAAGTCACATGTCCAGCAAGATGCTGCAAGAGCAGAAATATCTGTGCATGATACACAAATTTACATATGGGACCAAATTCAGTATACACAAGTAGTGCCCATTTTCCCACTTCACTATGTAATTTGCTCAAGAGAAGAATGCCAGCACATATTACATACTGCAAGTGTGTGATAAGATTTTTACTGACGGACGGACCAAACTAAATACACATGGATGAATCATGAATAGCTGACAATTCGATTTAGAAAATTGTGCATCAGGCAACAACACATTCGAGATAGTAAACAAATAACCAGCAACGGATCGATTCTAACCTTTTAGATGCTGCTCGGGTACATGAAGATCCTGACCTTTTTCCCCTGAGCAAAGCAAACACCACAGCACCGTCAGCATGCGACACAAGATAGTACATCAAAGAGCAGCACGCATGGCACCGGAACAGACAGCCGGAGAAGTTGGACCGAGCAACTCACCATGGCCTCGGCGGGCAGGTTGGAGGTGAACTTGGCGCGGACGACGCCGGTGTTGCCGTGGGGGCGGGAGACCTTGCCCCAGATGCAGCGGTAGTGGGTGCCGTTGCTCTTGGTCTTGGCCTTGTAGACGTAGGCCATCCTCTTGCCGCCGTACCAGGCCACGTCCTCCCTGGTGTTCACCCCCTCGATCTGCACCAGCGACGCCGTCTCGTACTGGTTCGACTTGGACCTGCACGCGCCCGACCAAACCCCACGGATTCAGTCAGAGATCCACGCGAGGGAGAACCGGAGAAGGAGCGAAGCTGCTCACCTCTTGTATCCGAGGATGGTGCCGCGGACGTAGAGCCTCACGCGCTGGCCGGTGCGTCCCTTCACCATCTTGCTGCTGCGGCGGCGCCGGGGAGGGGGGCTGGGGGTTCGGGGTGAGCTGCGCAACCAGGAAGGGGAGAGAAAACCCTAGCGGGCGGCGCTCCTGGTGGGTTATGTATCCCTCTGTGTGGAAGTGGATGGTGGGGATTTGCTGGTGAGGGTTTGTATGGACGGCCGTGATTCGCTTTTGGGGGAGAATGCGCAGCTGAGGCGGGCGGGGCCTGTTATCGTACGTGGGTCGCTTCTCTTTTGCAGGCCTAAGGAGGTTAGCTAGTTTGGATGGGCTGACGGAAGGCCGGGTCAAGGGCGTAAGCAGGCCGTGGAAATTAATTCACGCGGCAAGTAAAATTGGCAACATGCCCTTATAAAAATGTAAATTTGGTTACTAATAAGTTAAAAAAAATGTAGTCTCTCCGTTCACTTTTATAAGTCATTTTAGACAACTGAAAATAGGTTTCTTTGCATGTTGTCTGAAATGTCTTCAAGGACTTATAGAAGTGAACAAAGGGAGTAAATTGGTTTCTTATTTACAGGTTGCATTTACCCTTTTTATAATTAACTTCACACAGAAAGGTACTACTCTCTCCGTCCCAAAATAACCTCCGCCCAAAATAAGTGTTGCAGATTTAGTACAAAGTAAGGAATGAAGGGAGTATTTTCAAAACTGGACACCGCTCGCTTTGTGCATGCACTGCCCCTAGGTATGGAATGGATGTGCCTGGATTCTAGATTCTCGCGGTGATACAATTGATTTTTTGTGATATCGATATGCCTAAAACATATTATTCTTATTGGTCCGGTAAAGTATTTATGTGTAGTGCGTGCATGGAATTGTTGGATGCTGCTAAAGGAGTTAATGATGCACTTTTTGTGTGCTCAGGAAGAGGTAGAATATTACATTATTATTTTATCTCCCGATAGGGATTTCAATGTAAAAGCATGTGTGCTTGACTTGCTATGGCCCATGTTATTGCAGAGTAACAACCCTTCACACTTTAAGCCATTTTATCTTTAAGATCAAATATATTTATGTGAAGTTAGTGGATTACACCATATAGTAGCCAAAAAAATTCCAAGCTCTTGTGCATTATTTTGGCATGCGGAAATCATAGAAATCTCAGTTGAATCAAATTTCAGAAATCACATAATCTCATAAGTGATCATCTAAATTGATGTTCATTCCTCAAAAAAAGCAATGCCTATTTTTGTTTGCCTCATGGCCCAGTTCTGTAGGTTATAAATTTTGATAATGGATAATTTTTTTATTTCTAGCTCAAATTAATGCTTATTGGTGCTCTTACACTAATTGAACATTTTTTTAGTTTGCATGCATGGTTTGTCCGCATTGGGTGGTGAATTTGGTGGTATGTGCTTGGCAACTTGTTGCGTGCATGGAGGAGTTTGTCGATTTGTCTGCTAACGCTGGTTTTGTGAACTAGCTCGTGCCATTTTGTTGGAACTCTTGCTTTCATGCATTTCCCTTTTTGTGATGTATGCACACAAAAGAGGGAAGGATGAAGGTAGTTTTTTGCTTTGTTTGTTGTTTTTGCAGTAGAATCATCTTCCGACCCAACTAAACTTTTATCGAGTTGTTATAGTGGGCTATGTTGCTCTACAGGGTGTTTGATAAAAACATTGCCCCTACTTCTTTTAAAGATGTGGTGACAAATTCGTATTTCAAAACTTCAGGTTCCTAGCTTTCTACTTGTTGGTTTTAAGATCAATATTTCAGAAACCTCATACCTTATCACTGCATATTTTTCATTTGTAGGTGTATTGTGTCATTAGATACATCATCCATATGGATATATTTTGTGCTTGGACTCCTCTCCTTTATATCATGTACCGAATTGCATGCTTATCCTATTGCCCAAACATGCAATATTTTACCATCGTGTTCTCCCACTTCAACATAATTATGACATGCATCTAATGTTTACTTATCCTATACATCAATCTGTACTGTAGTTTATTTGGCAACTTTGGATGGTAAGGTTTCTGAATTTCGCCCCATTGTTTTATAGGATTTTCATTTGTAGGTGTATTGTGTCATTAGATACATCATCCATATGGATATATTTTGTGCTTGGACTCCTCTCCTTTATATCATGTACCGAATTGCATGTTTATCCTATTGCCCAAACATGCAATATTTTACCATCGTGTTCTCCCACTTCAACATAATTATGACATGCATCTAATGTTTACTTATCCTATACATCAATTTGTACTGTAGTTTATTTGGCAACTTTGGATGGTAAGGTTTCTGAATTTCGCCCCATTGTTTTATAGGATTTACAAGTTTGCTTATTCGATTTTGATAACCATTGTGTACTTGTGGGAATGTGAAAGGACATGAGGTGCCCCCATGTGTGGTTTTGGTAATTAATGACATTCTCTATGGACTAATGGTTGTATTGAGTTATATTTGAAGGATTTGTCCATAGGCTTTTCTTGAAGTCCATGTGTTGGTTTCAAGGAGTTTATGAGTTGACCAAGGTGCCATTAAGGAATTATCCAAAGATTGGTCGTGTGAGTGTTGAGCTTATTGCAAGCATGTCTTGAAGAAGAAGATTGTGTGATCATTCATGTTTACCTTCAAGACATCATCCAAATGAAGGGAGTTGGAAAGATTCAAGGTTGATCAAGACTAAGTCAAGAGTGAATCAAGTTGATCAACTCACAAAGCGTATAAGATGTACCGAGAGGGATCAAGTGATCCCATGGTATGGTAAGCATTGTCCATTACGCTCTGTGTACTAACCCATGGTCTATGTGAGATTTCTATGTGGGGTTAGGTATGTGTCCATGGACTTGCGTCAAGAAGAAGATATCATACAACCCATGGAGAGGATGACATCAAGTGGTGATCATCATCAAGATTGCCGTGTGCAAGTTCAAGTGGAGCATCACGAAGAGATCAAGTGCTTGAAGCTTGTCGTCCATTGTGGTGGCAATGGACTTATGAAGATGTGCGGAAGAGTGGCTCACCCATAGTGGAGTATGGGGAGAGCAATCAACTAGTCTTCATCGAGCCAATGCAATCAAGAAAGGTGGTCCAACTTGAGGGAGTCAAGATCATCATCATCTAGCTCAAGTGGACCATGTGCAAGGCAAAGGTTTGCCCTTGATAGGTTTTCTATTTTACCGGTCTCATAGAGGTAGTTGGGAGACCGGGTTGTAGGATCGATTGCCATACTATCAAGGGGGGCTCTCTAGTGAGTAGCTTGATCGTATCATTCGTCGAGAGCTCAAACCATTGCATCCTTGCATCATCTCTCTTGGTTCTTGTTTGGTTCTTATCCTTGTGATATTTGGAGCTTATGGTCATCTTCATGACAAGCTCGAGTTCATCAAAAACCGATTTCATATGCATCTTCTTTTGTGTTTCGGTGTTGGATTTTTTACCGTTCTTAATTGAGAAAGGGTTCTCACCATTTTATTTTGGGTATTTTCTCAATTTCCATTTCTTGATATTTCTATCAAGATTGTGTTTGCTCTTGTCTTTAGCTTTCCAACAAACTTGATTTGGTCGAATTCGGAGCTCGTATGCGAAAGTTGTGGCTGTTTTGATCTTACCTGTTTTACATAGAGAGGTTGTACCGCCCCTTAGAGCGGTTGTACCGGTTGACCGGTACAACCGGTGTTTGGAGTGGTCGTACCGCTCCAGAATTGGTCCGAAGGTTGTACCGGCCATGTACCGCTCTACAACCAGACTAGTTTCTGTTTTGGAGCAGTTCTTGGGTGGTTGTTGACCTGTTGTACCGCTTAGGCCTTTTTCCTACAGGTTGATTTTTCCTCTGCTTTGACCGGTTGTACCGGTTCGTGCACCGGTTGTACCGGTCCTTCAGTTTTCTGCACATAACAGGCAGATTCGTGGGGACCTATAAAAGGGGGTCTTCTTCCCCATTGAACCTTATACTTTGAGCTCGTGTTCTTCCCCCGTTGTTGACCTTCTTCGATCTTGCTAACTCTCAATACCTCCATGGATTCTTGCTAGTTTTTGAGGGAAAAGAGAGAGGAGATCTAGATCCACATTTCCATCAATCACTTTCTCCTCTATGTGATGGGAACCCCTTGGATCTAGATCTTGGAGTTCTTGGTGTTCTCCTTCTTGTTCTCCCTCTGGTTTTCCTCCCTAGCACTAGTTGCTTTGGTGGGATTTGGGAGAGAAGGACTTGGGCACTCCGTGTGCCCTTGCCATTGCATTTGGTGTATCGGTTTGAGTTCTCCACGGTGATACGTGGAAGTTACAAGTTGAGAAGCTTATTACTCTTAGGTGCGTGGTACCCTTGAGCTTGTTCCTCTTGGGTGCTTGGGCGCCCTAGATGGTTGGTGGT